>NW_017308177.1:133097-134570 GCF_000935625.1 Nanorana parkeri | reverse complement strand
ACGGAGGTTTTTTGCTAAGTGGAAACCCCCCCCCCCCCAAAAAAAAATAAACAGCTTGTCAGAATCCTGTGGATGCTACGGAAGGCCCTGCTGTCACTTAGTAGTCTGAGATGTGCATGGAGAATGCATCTTAAAAACAGAAATTATAATAAGCAGTTTTAGCAGATTCACTAAAACAGCTGGCAGACTCTCCTACATCAGAACTTATTTTATCCTGCTGTCTGATCTAATAAAGAGCCCCATACTTTCCCTACATGATTATTTTCTGATGGTTCTTCCAGCAGCCCCTTTAGAAATATACACAAAACATGCAGGAAGACAATCAAACCCTTTCTCCACCTATAAATATTGCCCACATTTAGAAACTAACCCCAAGTGAGTGCATCAGGCTTTAATTTTTTTAAGACAATTTGTTATTTTTCAGTATTATACATACAGGTGAAACTCGAATAATTAGAATATCGTGCAAAAGTAATTGCAGTAAGTGCTGCAAAAGGGGCCCAAACCAAGTACTGAGTAGATATGCATGCTTGTACTTTTCAGAGGTCCGATATTGTTCTATGTACAATCCTTGTTTTATTGATTGCATGTAATATTCTACTTTTTTGAGGTTGTGGATTTGGGGTTCTTGGGGTTTTCATGAGCTGTAAGCCATAATCATCACAATTATGACAAATCATGGCTTGAACTATCTTGCTTTGCATGTAATGAGTCTATTTCATATATTAGTTTCACCTTTTAAGTTGCATTAGTGAAATAAATGAACTTTGCACGATATTCTAATTATTCGAGTTTCACCTGTACTTCTTATACACAAGGAGGCATTGTAGCACTGGAATACAACCAGACATCCCAAAAAAGGGGCCGTAGAGATTTACACAAGCAAGAAAAATGCCATTCAGCTACCTATCTAGTGCTAAAGCGGACTGCACTGTGCATACTAAAATCACTCAGTGATAATCATTGTGAACTGACAGTAGAAGCCCCAAAGGTCATGTTACATTTTTCACAACTCATTTCACTCTGCATCTATTCTGCATTGTTTCCAATTGTGGTTACTTTTACAGATCCCCTTCAAACTTGCTCCTAATATTCTTAAATCATCTTAAATTCTTAAATCATCCTATGATGATTGGGCAAATATTTCTTGTGTAAATGTGTTAAAAGAGTATCTATATGTGCCTCTGGCCCTGAATCCTGGAGCCATCTAATTTATGGATTTCTACATTTCCTAGTAGTGTCAAGCCTTTTAGCCTTCCTCAGCTTCTTACTGACCATACTATTAGGCCAATAGGAAGATGCAAGTGATGGACCAGCTATTAATGCTACCTAAAAGCCCAGATCCCTGGGCTTGTGATGTTCAAATAGGGTGCCATAGCCATGCAATCAGGCCAGAGAAACATTATAGAGTAGGGCCTTTTGTCTAGCAACAGACATGTTTAGCAGGGGGGGGGGGGGGGGGGGGGGGGCGGG
>NW_017308177.1:117171-133014 GCF_000935625.1 Nanorana parkeri | reverse complement strand
GGGGGCGGCGGCGGCAAGGGGTGTGACAAAGTAGGCATCCCTGACAGATCCTGATCCCTGACAGATCCTGATTTCCCACAAATATTGCTTATCAAGTTCAGGGGAATGCTACTGTTTTTTTTACAAAGGGGGCTGCTGAATGTGATGCCACATCCCTGTTACTACAAAGAGTATGAAAGAGTGAGAAGCAAATGGACATTTTTTTGTTCAAGTTGGACAACCTTTATAGTGATAGCTGCCAGAAGCTGAAGCTGCCAGATAACTGAAGAATGGCCATTCTTCTTTTTTTAATATGGGAAAATAATTGTGTCCTTTTACAACTGTATTGAAATGCATTGTAATGTCTGGTCACAAGAGACAGAATAAGTAAGGGTGCTAATGACAGCATGCTGTTATTAGGCCAGCAGTTAGTAGTTTACTAACGAACTCATGTAATTAGAGGTAAATTATCTTACTCCCTTAACAGCAAGCAAAGCACAGTGGTCATTATCACCGGTCAGGCTAACTAGGGAGGTCAGCAGATTGGCATCAGCAAAATTATGGTGATGAGACAGTTCTGTACAGACCTAGAATAACAATTACAAAGAGCTCTGGTTACATAAGATAGCATTAGAAAATAGTGTTTGCTTTGAAATTACAGTTTATATACATCAGGGTTTAACCTAATAAGGATTGACACAGTCGCATTTCTACTTTTACTACCCCACCTCCCCCTCCCCCTTAAAAATTAATATATGGCTTTAGAATAAGAAAATCTTATAGCTGAACTTTATTTTGTCTCCAAGCCCACAGAGGCAAGGACTCCAACTCGCAAAGCTTGGCACAGCTCTTGTGTTAATACAGAAGACTGTCCATCCTCAGGACACCTTCCCAGAACACCAAACACAAAAGGCTGGAAATATTCAGCCAAGTAGATCCCCTGCCATTCTGGTTCCAACCTGTATGCCCTTAAGGACTGGGAGGGCATGAGCAAAGTATGGAACTTTATCATTAAAACACTTGTCAGGTGCTAACAGATATTCAAGCTTTTCTAAACAATAAGTACTGGATGAGGTTGAAAATAAATTGACGGTGGATGAGCTAATGAAACATAACTTAATAACTCTTATAATCAAGGTGTAAATGTATCACAATTATGGTACATATTGATAGTTCTTTTTACTTTCTATTGTATTCTCTGCTCTGTTCATTTTTTCACCTTTTTTCTCACACTTGATATCAGTATCATTACTTTCTCCCCCAACTTTTTACAAACTGTAGACCTTTGACAGTAAACTGAAAGAAAATTATTTTTCTGCTCTTTATAAATAGTTTTTACTGTGTTTTGGTCATTACAAAGTCAAAGGTGAGATGTTGCCTTCATGTTTATTGTAATGCTTAATAGAAACCTGCCAAGAGAGAAACCTGAAAGCTGTCAATGCTCACCTCTACTTGCCTGGTTGTCATGCTGTTTTAGTGGTTTTAATACTCAAGTCACTGATTTGGAACAACTATGAAGAAAAGGACATAGAAAGCAAAGTGGTCAGTTGGTCACTACAATAGCCAGGCAACTAGTATTTTTAGAATGACGGACCCAGTTTTTCTCCTTCAGCAGGTTTACTTTAACCCTGTGCCTTGAGCTTCATCATGTATCCCTTGTAAAATAAGGTTCCAGTGGCACTTCATTTTATTTGTTTTCTGTATTTATAAAAAGTTGGCATATTTTTAACCCTTTTATAGTACACATAAGATCATTCACATCAGTTCATGTATGATAAAGCATATTGTAGGAGCCAGTAGAAAAAGGAGAGATGAGTTAATTTGTCTGTCGTTGTCTCCTCACTTTCCAATCACAGCCTGGAAGCAGGGAGGTGACCAAGCTGTATTCCATAATTGTAGTAAAAATAACCAAGCCACCAGCTTTCCTGTGTGAAAGCTGACTGGATTGAAAGAAACATGAATTATTTTGCAAGTACAACAGTTCAGATATAATGTATGCATTTCAACCATATATTTAACTGTATATATGGAATATAGCTTTAAGGATATTGGGTAAGCCACGCAAATCATTCCTTTTGCCATTTAATGCACTTAAATGACTTATTTCACATTTTGACCTAATTTTTTAATGTTCTATATTATTGCAATACATTTGTCAAAACTGCTATTTTTTACCTGTCACCTAAACACATTCCAACAGTTTACAAAATGGAGCACAGTGACTTATTCAGATCATAGTTTCCAGCAGAGCAAAAAGGTTTTGTTAGTAGAGAGGACTAAATGTACATAAATCCACTTTGACACTAATCATTTGTATATCCATATATTGGTGAAACAATCTGTTTTTTGCAGACTTTTCTTTTTACATGGTATGCTTTGAAATAAAGGCAATCTTTGGAAAATAAAATAACTCATACCATCCCACTCACCGGTTCCTGCATGTTTTTTCTTAACTTGTGAAGATATACGCATCTAATTCTGCCATCCTGGCAACTTGCCGGCGCGGTTTCTTGGGACTGGTAATCCATTGCTAATGTGCTCAAGCTGGCCAGTCCCCAGTGGTCCCCTCATGCTGACATCATTGCTAAATATTTTTTTTGACAGCGATTAGTTAGAGGGTGTACTTTTGTTTGCATATGCTTGGATGATGAAAGTCACCAGAGCTTCATCTCCTTCACTAAGCTAAAGAAAAATTCCCTTGCAAAGTGAACAACGAATAGCCTTTAGTCAATAAAACCCTTTTGGGTGCAGATGCCAAGGTTCGAACAGTTCCAGTACTTAGGAACCTATTTAAAACAAATATTAGTATCTCCTCTACACACTGATGGGCATTACTATGCCAGTAATTTATGTGTTTTCTTTTTTTTTTGCTTAACACTCAAAGAACACCGAAGGTAGGACAACCACATCACAAGGCATTGACAATTAATGTTTGACAGGTTCTGGTCGTCTCAGCACTTTTTTCCCCCATTCATTAGAATAAACGGGGCTTTGCTTGCTTTTGCACCGTGCAGCAATCAATTTCTCATTCATACTAATGAAATGCAAACCACATTTTTTAAATTGCATAGGTATGTGTTTTTCTAATAATGAAAAGCAGCTTTCACATACTTTATAAGGAAGTGCATACATAAGGGGAAAATACATACTAAAAAAAATGACTGAATATTTGTGGGTGTACTGCTGATTACAACTAGAAGCATAACAATTTGAAACTTCAGTCCACAGTTTGGATATGCTTTAAAACCTGATAATCACGAATGCAGGGGGTATTTCAGCTTCAGCTAAAAATTTTCTTTATTAAATGTGTTAGTTCTTCATACTAAAGGGGCGCATACATCTAACAATTATCTGCCGATTTTTATCTGTGATCGCATTTTCGTCCGATCCCATTTTTGTTTTTCAAGCAGACTAGAAAATTGTCATCTAATTGGATGAAACAGGTTAGTGGCATTTTTGTACAACAAAAATCTCAAGATGAAAACTGCACATGCTCAAACCAAAATGTGTTCTTTAGATAGACAAAAATTGGCCAGTTAGTGGTTCTGACGAACGCTCATTGCGAACTATATTGGTCTATGTATGGTGGGATGTTTGAACGAAAATCGAAAGAGGGTAAGATGTCTGGACAATAAAACTTGTAACATTGTTGTAAGGTGTATAGCCACCTTAAGTCACTTTTTTTTCCAAACATTATACAGAAATAATATTGCATTCATATTTCCTAAAATATGTTTCTGATTTCACACATTTGAAATGTTACTGGGTACCTATTCATGTTTATTCTCGTTTGATATCCCTTGATGTTGCATATTGTTTATTACCCTTGTGTCATAATATATTGATTCTGTATAAAAGTACAAAAATGCGTGATAGTATATATTGATGAACTTGATGACTTCTTAAGGTGAACTTTTTGACGTAAACAGAATTGTAGTCAATATATATTTTATAACTTCCTTCTAGATCAAAACTAGAAGTGAACAGTTCATCCTAAGATGCTACATGTTTATAAGGGCAAAGCCATGACTGATTTTTCCATATTACTTAATTTTCTTTTCTTAATGTTATATTAAACCATTTTCTATTTTTGGATATGCTGGATTATCCTTACATGGTCTGTATTTTAACAAGGAAAATAATTATATTTACCATTTAGAATGTTAAAATCATTATGCTTTTCTGCCTGAGAAAATATAGAGGGCTTTAAAAGTCAAAATATTTGTGACTGTTATCTATGTATTTGTCACTGGTGGATGAATGATGCATGTTTTCTTGGCATGCATTAATAAGCAAGCATATGACAGATGGGTTGCTGTGATAGGTGTAGAGGCCTCAATACTTTTACCTGTAACAACCCAATATATTTTACCAAAGCTAATCTATGGAGTGTAAAAAATCATTTTAAGAATGTTGCATCTTCTATTGCCACCAACCTCCTGGATTAATGTACAAGCCAGCATGTGAAGGCTGGCACTAAGGTAATCTTGCCCAGGGGGGTCACACTTTCTATCAAGGATTCGTAATCATTACAACACATGATTCTGGACTAGTGGTAAATATGTGTCCCTATGGCAGTGCGGTGATTGTCAGGGCATGCACATATATCAAATGAAACACGATTATGGTAAGGTTAGAGTCCAAATATGCAGGGTACAAGATGAATGTATAAATGAACATGTGAAAACCAATGACATCAGTATACATACATTTTACCAGGCAAAAATTGATGGGTATAAAAAAATAAAAAAATGTAATGGATACTTTTATAGTATTTGTTTTTGTTTTCTTTTTTTTTAACCAGATTTTATTTGATTTTTCTTTTTAACATAAAACAAAAATAATAGAAAACAAGGATAATATCTACGGGTTACATAAAAGGTGCATATCCCAATACAGTTAAGCATCATTTTTTTTTTTTAAGGTGTGTCAAAATAGATGTGTCAAGCTATCTGAATTGTCATCTCTCTACACATCCTATTGCATATCAGTGGCAGATAATGTACACTTATGAAAATATCTAAAGGGAAAGTCTAGACCGAGGATCCGCCTGAAAAAACATATTCTAATCCTGAGCTATTTTCAGACTCCCCAGTGCGTTCGACACGTCCGCCTCCAGGTACCATTTGGTATACCTGAAGGGTTGAACTAGGTCCGTGACCTCCATGGCAGTGAGAGTATTGACAATAAAATGTTTCCATCTCTTGAAAAAGGATGATGTCTGAGCATCCTTGTGCAGTTCGGCATCCAGCCGTTCCTTGGCCAGTAACGCTGTCAGGTCATTGATAAGTTCCTGTATTTTAGGTACTGATGGGGCGTTCAAGTGTCTCATGAGGCTTCTCCTAGCCACCCAGGAGACAAATGTGCACCCAGTCCATGCCTTTATAGTTGTTATGACTCCGTTGTTCATCGGAGCGGTCCAGATATCCAAACAGACACAAGGAGTAGCTGAGGTCCGGTTGCCATGAAACGATGGTGTTAACATACGAAAGAACTTGTGTCCTGAAATTCGAAACCACTGGACATGCCCAGAAGCAGTGATGCAGGGTCGGGCAACAGACCACACTTGACAAACAGATGTTGGCTGGCGTGGTGCAGTGGACGCCGTTGCCGGGATGAAGTAAGGCACGTAGGCCCGATGTAAGATTTTGAATTGGGTCTCCCTCCACGTTTCATTGGTTGTTAGTGATCTCGTTTTGGTGTAACCCTCAAGTATTTTAGGTAGTAAATCCGGGTCGTCAAAGTCCTTTGACCATCCACTCATAGTTGACCTTGAGAGGGGCGGAAGGAATAGAGCTTGTAATTTCGGGTACACCGTGGATATGGAATAAGATTTGCTCGATATGAGAACATCCAGGAATGATGAAGAGAAAGGGGACCTCGTCATCCCGAAAACACTGTGCCACGTGGTCTTCAGCTGCAGGAAGTGTAGAAAGTCCTGGGGGGGATACAATATTGTTGTATCAGCTCCTTGAAGGAGTAAGGAACAAAGGTTTGAGGATGAAATAACTGTTTCCAGTTATGGAGACCTTTCTCCTTCCATTTGTGGAATGCTGAGTAATCCAAGCCCTGAGCGAATGATGGGTGACCCAGTATGGGGCACTGGGAGGACATACATAAGGAGAGTTTCAGAGATTTCCTTACTTCTCGCCACACAGTAACCGTGTCCCTGATCAAAGAATGGTTGGGGGTAAGGAGGATAGTCTGCAGTGGAGGACAGCTTTCAGATCCCATGGGGCAATTAGCTCCGCCTCTAATTGGGTATTGGAGTAAACTGAGCTATCGGAAAGCCAATCCAAAGCATGTCGGAGTAAGCAAGCCCTATTATACAATTTAATATTTGGGAGATTAGTTCCCCCTTCACCCTTTGGGAGCCACAGTTTCTGGAATGAAATTCTTGGCCGTTTATTTTGCCAGATAAAAGTTGACATAGCCCTATTCAGGCAAGTTACATCCATCGTTTTCAACAGTAAGGGGAGAGTTTGAAATGGGTATAGCAGCTTTGCGAAACTTATCATTTTGATTAGGTGGATTCTCCCAAAAAGTGACAGGGGAAGGTCCCTTCACATATCCATTTCCTTGCAAATTTTTTGTATTAGAGGGGGATAGTTGAGATTATAAAGAGAGGAGGGAGTCTTTCCCACCTTTACTCCTAAGTAGGTTATGTGCTGCTGTGCCACCCTCATGATTCCATGCCCATCCACCCCCGCTGTTCCTGACAGAGGAAGGATCTCGCTTTTCAGGAAGTTAATCCGTAGTCCCGAGAAAGTCGTGAAGTGTTCTATCATATTGCGAACGAGCAGGGCATCTTCACTTGGGCGGGAGGTGAAGAGCAAAACATCGTCTGCAAACATTGCCAGGCGAAGCTCTGCTTTGCCCACCTGAATACCATGAAAAGCATTTGAGTGCAATATGTGAACTGCCAATGGTTCAAGGGACAGATTGAACAGCAGAGGGGACAGAGGGCATCCCTGTCTCGTCCCCTTTTCCAGGTTAAAAGGCTTTGACAGAGCCGCCTGGGTCAGTATCCTTGCAATTGGGGAGGCATACATTTGTTCAAAAAAGGAGAAGACTCGTCCCTTAAAGCCAAATTCTGTCAGTACCCTGAATAGCCATCTCAGATTCACGTTGTCAAACGCTTTCTCGGTGTCAAGAGTGATGATGGCGGAGTACCTAGATTTTTAATAACTGAGGTTATTTCCTCCTGAGATATGTCTGCATTTAGAGAATGTAGTTTGATCGGGGGATAAGCAGGGTAATTTCACAGACGCCAGGAAACGATTAGCCGCCCCGCTATCAAATGTGTCTGCAGAATACAGGGATCTATAAAAGTCCTCTAGTGTTTTGTTAATTTTTATCGGATCCTGTGTTAAGGTGCCAGTAGGCTGTTGGAGGCTAGAAATGTGAGTAGGACGGAAACGTCCTTTCGCCAATCTAGCTAGGAGTTTCCCCGCTTTATTTCCATATTTATGTACCTGTAATGCATAGTGGGAGGAACTGGACATTTCCTGCCTGTGTGCCCACAGGTCGAATTGGCTCTTAGCATTTGTCCAAGCGGTACGATTTTGGGCAGATGCCTTGGACAATAACACCCGCCTCGTTTCCATGAGATGACTCTCATAAAAGGTCGTCAGGGGGAAGATTAGGGCGAGGTGTTAGATGTCCATGAAAACATAAGAAAATAAAATAAATAAATAAATAAGCCGGAATAAGGGTACAGATCATCTGTTAGCCCAGGGAGCCCTGTCCACAAACATGGCCTAGCCATTAGGTTTGTGCGGGGTGATGGTAGAGTAGAAACATTGGATATGGAGACACAGCAGCACACAACCGCTACCTTTAGCAATTGGTGTATTGTACATAGGGGATATGCAAACCATCTTGTAATAGATATAACAATGTTCAACAAAAACTTATCTATAACATAAAACATAACGAACAATTTCACTGACTTCTCTTTTTCCCAATGTATGCAATGTGGGGAATGCGCTCGAACTGCACGTCCCCGACACCGCAGACCAAAAAGAGAAATATAACATTACATTAGGCCCCGAGGCCGATCCCCAGGGGCTGTTGAGAATACCAGGACCCATAATTAGCACCCTCGGGCATCAGCCACCTGCATGGAGAACCAGAAGTCCCAGCATTGGACATAAACCTAAACAATATTACATTAGAGTGGCAAGGCACAACATGGGTGATACTTATCGTGAAGCAAGCCATTCTGTCCTGTGGCTGGGTCAGCGTTTACGATATTTTCGTGGAGTGCCTCCTTGTTTTTTGAGGGATTTTGGAGACTTTTAAGGTGACTGCGGTGGTGGAGGCGGTTTGGAGGGAGACCCTGTGTCATTTGAAAGACGATTCATGGCGAGCAAAGCCTCCGATGGGTCCTGGAAAGACAGGCGCTGGCCCGATTTTGAAGTGATGTAGAGTGTAGCTGGATAGGCTAGCGTGAATCTGATCTGCCGTCTCACCAGGGTGGAGCATATTTCGTTGAATGCCTTTCTTTTCTTGGCTACGTCCGCCGAGTAGTCCGCAAATAGTAGCAAGCGGTGTCAGTCTACCTCCAGCGATTTGTTCCCCCGAAATTTTTGCAGCACCTCCACTCTGTCCGCATAGTTGAGATATCGCACAATCACGGGAAGCGGGGTAGCGCCATCCTCCCTGGGGGGGGCCTAGGCGGTGCGCTCGTTCCACTATACATGGCACTTGTATCCCCAGTGCTTCTGGTAGGTCTGTTGCACAGAGCTTACCCAGTACCGCTAGCTTATACGTTTCTGGCAGGCCCACAATCCGGAGGTTGTTTCTTCTGGAGCGGTTCTCCAGATCATCGATTTTGGCTTGCATGGATTGTTGCGCCTGGTCATGGTGCGAAAGCTTCGCTTGTGCTTCTAGGAGATCATCCTCCAGGGAGGAGATGCGTTGCTCCGCCTCAGAAAGAGACCTGGCCTGGGCAGATAAATCCTTCCTGAGCTGTGAGATCCCCTGCTGGATGGCCGCTTCCACCGCTGCCCTTATGGTTGGCTTCAACAACTTAGCCACCGCTGCAGCAATGCGGGCATGAGAGGGATCCTCATCCTGATCATCCAGTGAGGAGCTGGGTGAGGAGCTGGGTGAGGGGCTGTGACGGCTCTGCCTGTCAGCAGCGTCTGCCATCTTGGCTGCACCAGCAGCTTTGGATGTGTCCTGAGAACGGGACCTTGATCGTGAGCGTGGCAGTTTCGGGGCCAGGAAACGGTCCATGCCCTGCCACACAATTCCCGTGAGTATCGGGGGGGCTGTCGGAGCCGGTTTTATATTGATTTGGCCGTGTCGAGGGGGAGCGCCGTCTCCCCGCTGCTCTTTACATGGGTCATATTTGTTTTCTAAACACTGCATGCATGTTAACTGACTACATGCCATTTTAGAAAAACAACAATTTTCTATGACACTATTGCTTTTAAAAAATCACCTTAAATAAATATTTCAGTTATTTATTTAATCTATTACTGGAGGTGAAAGTAATCCAGAAAAAAATATATTTTGCAGATAGATATTGCAAACTTATAAAGACCTTTCTCCCATTTGTCTACCAAAATATAACTGATAATTTAAATGGCATGAAGAGCTCCATACAAAGTCAATCGGTTATTAGATTTACATGCCAGCAGGAATAAATATCAAAACTGTCACAATATAAAGCAACAGTATAGATTTTTTTAAAGTTCCTTTTATCATTAAAAGGCAGTCCTTAAGAGACATTTCTGAGGCCATATTCTGAGACTGAAGAAGCTCAGATATCCATTTACAGTAAGTCTGAGGTTTCACTACATAGGCATAGCCAGAATTGAAGCTTTGCACCTGGAAGTGGTAAACAGTAGTGGATGACTTGCCTGCCATTTTGCGCTAAATAGGCAGCTGTCAAGATCGTGACTGTGCTGATGAAGACCCTCAGCTACACTATAAGGGATGGCATAGGAAGGGCAGGAGGTTACCTGAAAGATGTAGGACCCCCTCCCAGGGGTTTGAGTTTAGCTGGATGCTGATGCCAGATAGTGACGTCTGGGTTCACCCCACTCTAGCACATGGACCACGAGTCAAGAAGGCATTAGGATACAGTCCAGAGGTAAGGGCTGGCTGCAGACATGGAAGGCAGATTACAAGCCAGAGCTCATGGAAGGCAATAGATATAGATAACCAGGAATAATGCCACATGTAGGTACACAGGAATCAATAGAAGGTTGCAAGCTGGCTAGCAGAAAGCCTCCCCGGGTTTTAGCAGATTTAATGAGCATTGCTTGGACAGCTAGCTGAAATTGGCCAGAGTTTAAATCGGCTGGGCAAGAGGAAGTGCCCACTCTGGTTGCAGGATGACAGAAGGCAGGACCACAAAAATGGGCTACAGCCCATCAGAAGAAAAGCCCATTCAAATAGGACGGGACAAGGGGTAATGCTCTCACTGGCCACTGTCGGCCAGAGAGTGGACAAAGCTCCGACAGGGCATGGTTGTGACTCTTTGGGTAAAACACAAAAATGCTCACAGTCATGCACCACGTTAGATGACACTGGACCATGGCAGGTATTTAGTGCAGTGTACCCTGAAGGGTGTATACAAAATGCAGGCTAAAGGCTTGATCTTCCCAGAGGTGCACATACCTTGAAAATTCTTTTGAGTACCCTGGGATCCTTCAAAACCCAGGGTGCTCAATTATGCACATAACATTTTCATTGTGGTAGTGCTTGGCCCCACTCTCTTATTACCTTGCTTTTAGTGAGTGAGGTATCTTCTCATATTGTGGCCAACTACAAGGTACTGGATAACTATGGTGGGTCCAAATACAATCTACATGAATAGTTGATATTTGCATAGCAAGATGTCCTAGGTTTTGAGCCTCTCAGGAAAATCTAAAGATAGCTTGTGATATGTGGAGGCACTTCTTGGTGCTTACATTTGATTGTCAGCTGAATACAGATACACTTCAAATTGCACTTGCAGCTGTACAAAGTAAAAGCATCAATACTGCTCTCAATTAGATACTTTGTTAACGGAAGGGGTAAAACAAGCAAAACACAAACACACAACACATCTTTAGGTTAAAACATAAGAATAATTTCTGTATATTGCTACAGAAATAACCAGAATCACTATAAAACAGTAGAGAAGCCAGGAGGCATATAATTTGGGAAATCTTGTCTAACTGATAAATATTTAATTGTCCCCTGTGAAAATCTCTTCTAGTTGCACTTTAATACAATGTATTGTTAGCTGGGTAGTTAAAATAAGATCTTAATTAACTGCTAACCTACAAGTTTGAGCCACACTTGTCAGCTGGTGGCTGGTAAACCTCAACTATTTTGTAAAATACTAATTTGTGTTCATTATTATACATTCTGAAATCCCCAGGGTATTCTAAATGCTCTGTTGATGTCAGCTGTGGATTGTTGATGTTGCTTTGTAGAAAGAAACACAGTTAAAGAAGTTTATTTAAAAAAGCAAAGAGCAATGTGCAAAGTGCAATTACCCATGACATCAACAACAAAAAGTCACTATTCCAGAAATGTCAACTGAGGGAGAAGATTACCAGGGTGATCAGTTTGCCGTAGTAGAACATAGGTGTGGCTAATTTGATTAAGATGTTTGGTCTTCCAAAACACTCCAATCCCCATACAATAATTTCACATGCAGACAATCCTTCTAATAACCATCATCTCTGAAACTACAGGTCTTAACAGATCCTGTTTTTCGCAGGATAAATGCTCCAGCCTACATCACAATCCCCATACCAGAGAGATGCCATGGGGAGAGATTGGTTGGGTAAAGGCGGTGAGACAGAATGCAGCAGTGTGTACCACTGTGGGGTGAAAAAAATGAGGCAACGCATTTTGAAGTAACACTTCTTATTTAAGCCGGGTGTAGAACTGACAAGCTGCGGCGGGATAACATTTAAAATGGATTGGGTTAGAGGGGCTGGGAATGGGGGCAGGCACGACCATCCCAGGATTGACCAATGGCTGGCGTGTGGGTGAGCAATTAAGCAATGTGACCTGGGGGGGAGGAGGCGGGTTTTGTTCCTGCTTGTCACATGGCTAAAGTCATGGAGGTGATCCGCAGTGGGGGAGGATGAAGAGAATCCTTTCCAGTCTGCTCCTGAGATGTTGAGGCTGTTTTATGCAAACAATGGCCTAGAGTACACTAAAGAAAAATTGTTAGCAAAATAAGTCAGATCAGCTCTATATCATTGGTTTCAGTTGAAGTAAAACAAGCCCCATAAAGTTAGTGTCAGTGGGAGGAAAATAGGTGCCAATCATGGTGTTAGGTGGAGAAAAATAAGTGGTAATTGTTTGTGTCATTGGGATAAAATAAGTTCTACTCATGGGTGTCAGAAGGAGTAAAATAAGTGCAAATCAGTGTCAGAGAGACCAAAATTGTTGTAAATTCGTGTCAGCAAGAGCAGAATAAACCCAAGCCCAGCATTGGAGTTTAGTGGATAACTTACCACTCCACATAATCATGCAGCTCTGCCTCTCTCCTCCCTGGAGCCAGAACTTTGCTGTGACTGTCAGGTAGGTAATAATTTCTCCCACAAAATGACAACATATTTTTACTGGTGGGTATTGATATGCATTTTACCACTCAGAATCCTGAGTTTTGGAATGCCAAGTCAAGCTTCTGTCACAATCCCAATAGTCCCAGAGACCACCCCAAAACTCTGGGTGTCACTACTGCCCGAGGCTCCTGGGTGACTTGCCAGGTGTGTTCTCTGTTCTCTGTGTTTCCTCATCTGACTTCTATAAAGGAAAGTCTGACTCAGTCCTGTAGGCTAACGCACCTTGCATTGCAACTTTGCCCTTAGAATAATTGTAAGTGAGCGGAATCTACGAGCAGACACAGAGAGCAATAAAAAAATCTAACGATACAAAATAAATGGAGGCTGTATATCATTATCTGCTCTCCACTGGAAACCAGAGTGTTTGCTACACACTATTCTGGTATTTTATGTGGTATTCTGTGAAGTGTTCTTTGATAGGAGATAGAAGATTGTAAGAGGAAAAGAGGCCGCCACATGACTTCAGAGGGTCATAGGACTGTGCTTTTCTCTTCTTGGCAGCAAGGACTTTGCTTTGGAGTCAAATTTGTAAAGTACTGAGCTTTTTTATTAAAGCAATGTAATGGCTACTGAAAGCCCATACCGTTGCTTTATGAATGGGACTCTAAGATAGGGTTGAACCTTTACACACACATTGTTTTGATGCCTGTACCCTGGTTGAAGAACTGAGAAACAAGTTCCCAGTGTGTACTGATTGCAATAAAATCCTGGTAGAGGTTCTGACTCTTCTGCACTTTGCCTAAAGATAAATAGAAAGATGTGGCTGCATTTTAATTTTTAATAATTTCTGTAATAATTCTGCATGATGGTCGCATACATAGGAAAGGAGACTTCAACATCAGCCAAAACATTTTCCTACCTGTGCCTTCCTGTCCTGATGATGTACACACACCCCAATTCTTGTGCAGTTGTTACAGGCACAGAAAGTAAAGGAATTCTCCCTACAATGGTAACAGACTGAAATTAAAACTTAAATAAATGTTATTTTCCTCCCCCACTCTGTCTAAAACTAAGAAACTATTTGGCTGGAGTTTGGTTTGAACGATCCAAACAACAGGCTTTTTCTTAAGAGGGGCTAACATTTTGTTTTGAGTCCATGAGCAATAACACAGAAAATGCATAGAAAATCACTGTTCATTCCCTTTACTTATTAACTTGCTTTTAAATTAACCATAAAACAACATGCAGACACCAAAAAAACAAACAAACAAAAAGCAAAAAAATGGCATCTGTAACCTGTATTAAACTTAATACCTTGATATTAAAAATACCCTGCTACCAGGAACTGAAAAATGTCCTTAAAAATATTTGTATTAGGATAAACAAAATTATTTAATCTTAAGCACATAACAAGTGTCATTTCCCAATAAGTAATGCAAGCCAATTGTAAAGAAATGTCAACATGAAATTACCAGAATAGAAGAAAGGCCTACAAAGGCTTCTGCAGACGGTTTACAAAAATGAGGCAATCAGAACGTTAGAGTACGATGTTTGTGTTTCTGTAGAATATCCTATAATTGTACTAGTGACATAAATACACGGTGTTCCCATTGCTTGGCCGTGTTCAGTGTTGGAGATCTCTCATGTTGCTGTAGCATGCCATGACTGTTGAATTGAAGTGATGTTATGCATACGCTACATTGTGTACTACAATATAGGAAATGCCCTTTCTGATACTTCACAACACAACAACTTGACAACATCCTTGTACTTCACCATTGTATTGTTGCAAGGTACCTCATTTTACATTTTCCTAGTAACTTATTCTAGAATGCAAAGCAAATCTATAAGTGTTAAAGGGAATGTATGGTGTTTTTGTATATATTGAATACACATATACTGTATTATGATCAAGACTAAGGGGGTTATTCACTAAGCTGCCGAAGGCATTCAAGTGAGTAACTGAGCCGAAGTGAAGTGAGCCTAACACCGTTCGGCTATACACTTCGGCCCTGCACAGCTGATTTCAGCCGTACATCGGCTAAAATCAGCCTTACATCGGCTGACTTCGTCTGGCTTCGGTCAGCTGAACATGCTATGCAAGGTCAGCTGAGCCGAAGGAAAAGAAGCTGTTCGACTCAGCCGATCCAACATCTTGATTGGCTGAGCCAAACTTCCAACAGTTCAGACTTTAGGTCTGGTAGGAATGTTAGGAGGGACCCCAAGTAAAAAATGTAAAAAAAGCACAGTGCTTCCTCCCAAAGTCATAACAGATCCTTTAGGTCTGGTCGGAATGTAAGGAGGGACCCCAAGTTAAAAAAAGTGTAGGGCTCCTCCAAAGTCATACCAGGCCCTTTAGGTCTGGTAGGAATTTTGGAAAGGAACCCCACCCCCAAAATCCAAGTACAGGCCTGGCAGGGAAGGGGGGAATGAGCAGGCGCCCCCTCCTCCCTGCCATACCAGGCCACATGCCCTCAGCACTGGGAGGGTGCTTTTTCAGGGTCTATTTTATATGTACCATCTGCAGCCAACATATGGTAGATGGTGTAATCGAGTTGGTTCTCTCCCACCTTTGCTAGGTCATTTTAAAACTGTGCTGTGGATAGGCTGAAATTAACCCTTTCGCTGCTGAGCCCTCTGAAACGCTTTTAACCTCAGCTGGCCACACCATTTTTAAAATGTCTCCCTTTTTTTATATTTTCAACTGCAGCTTTTAGGGTTTTGTGAAAGACCCTCCAAACCATATATTTTCTGAAAGCACAAGCCCGGTAGAATAAAAAGATGGTGCTACTAATTTTGTAGGTCATGTGATAATTGCGCTAATGTTTATCAAATCAGTATTAAACCGATAAAAATACACAATAAAATTGATAAAAGCACACTAAAATCTGCATCAGTGCACACAACAAAATACTTTTTCGACTAAATCTAAAAGATAAAACTATATTGAATTAATAAATAACAAATATGTGTATATTTTAAATTGCGCCTTTTTGCAAAACAGTAAAAAAAATGAAGGAACGCAAAACTGTAAATAAGCAACTTATTATTAAAAATCATTTGTGCACTGTGTTGGTGTGTATGTTGTGATAAAATTATATGGGGTAAATGTATTTGCAACACCTCATATGATAATGCATGGCAATGTGTCACAATGCTTTGCCATGCATGCCACACAGTTGAGTTGTTATTTTGAAAAGAAAAAAAAGAAAATATCAATCAGTGCGATGTGTTCTAACAATGCAGCTCATGTGCACAATGTACACCAAAATATGGTGCACACTATTGCACGTGTATAATATATGTGTGTGTGTGTGTGTGTGTGTGTGTGGGGGGG
>NW_017308177.1:109820-116883 GCF_000935625.1 Nanorana parkeri | reverse complement strand
CTTTGGTAAAATTCCACCTACGTGCACCCACATACATGCAAACACGCGTCGGTACGCCTACGTGCGAAAACAACAATTGCACTACACATGTTACATATTGCCGTGAACGTTGGAGTGAGGGCAATAATTCTAGACCCAATAATCAATGTTAACACAAAACCGATGAGCGGTAAAAGCGTTTAAAGTGTTCCCTATGGGAAATTTTGGGTGTTGAAGTTTTTTGCAACTTCATGGACGAACGCAATTTTAAGGTTTGACATGTTTGGTATCTAATTACCCGGCCTGACCCCATATTTTATATTTTACCAAAAAATTGGGTATTGTATTATGTCTCTGTGCACTAAATTTTAATTTAGCATATTTTAACCTAAAATACTGGTTTGATAAACATTTGCGCAAATACCGCGCAACATAAAAAATTGCAACTAGCATTTTTTTATTCTACAGGGCCCCTGCTTTCAGAAAATATAGTATTGTTTGGGATTTTGAAGCTGTTTTCTATCTAAAAATTTATATTTTATCATGTGTGGGCACATAGTAAGAAAATGCTCCGGACAGCAAGTGGTTAAGCATGCTAAAAGCTAAATGATCAGAGGAGGATCACACTCTCCTCCCTCTACAACTCATACAAAAATTTCAATTAGAGACAGTCAGAATGCAACTACTGATATTTCTTATGAGAAATGCCAGTAGAATTGCAAATATTGTAGCATCTATAACTGGTCAGAAGAAATATTGCATACAAATAATTTGCATTCATACTTCCAGCCAGCTGGTGGAGTTTTAGGTTTCATTTCACTTGTGTTTCCAGTTTTTCCTTACCTCATATGTTGAAACAAATCCCATAGTTTACAGAGGTCAGTAGCTCAAGCTGAGATTATCATGTTCAAGTGAAGTTTGGTTGGTTGTGAGCAAAATTAAGGTATAGTCAATATGGTCAAGGGGTCCTTTTTTAAGAAAACAATGTTGACTTGAACCTGGACAATGGTGTTTTAGTCTTCTACCGACAGGGTTACTTGAAATACCATAACCAGCTATATAATGAGTGGTTCTTTAATTAAAAGAAAATAAGAAACGCTGCTCCGTACTATAATTCCCAACTGTGCTCACTACAAACACTAAACTGACAGAATTCCATGCTGTATTTCTCTCTTGGTTCTTGACAAGTACATCATCCTCAAATGACATGATAATCAGCAGCTCTGCAGGGTACCATCTAAAATGCCTGTTCGTAGTTTTGAACATCACACTAGGCAGTAGCATTGACTGAAAATATATTCACCCCTCATTTTTTTCTCTTCTGTGTCTTGCAAAGATTTCAAATTCAGACATGACAAGAAGACAAGATAATTTAGCCATTCTGCATTTCCTTGATCAGCATCTCACACAACTTAATGTTCTCATTTTTCTGGACAGCTTGTCACAGACATCATGGAATTATTAAAAATCACCAGGACGCTTCCATTTTATTTCTCTTGGCTGTGCTTGGCTCTTATACATCACATCTTACCTAGCCCATGCTGTCCAATGAAACAGATGCTGAATGTTCATACAGCAAAAGACAGTACTTTCAGCGGTACGCAGGTGAAATATAAACTAGGACAGTGCTTCCAGGTACAATACTAACAAGAACTCTTGTTTAAAAAGCTAAGAATGTTGTAGTGACTTTGAGAAAATGTACTAATACATTTAATCAGGAGAAAAGGATTTTGCCAAACAATTAAGTTAAGAGTGTAATCAAATTCCACACTGGTACTGAACCGAGGATATACTAAAGTGTATAGTTGTAGTCTATAATTTTAAATAGAAAAAGGAAATGTTAGAGTCTCTGCCAAACATTATGCGGTCTATACCCCAGCTAGGTAGATTCTCCCACTCTATTTGTCCTGGTAACTATTATCACTGTTACAGAAAGTGATGGAAAATCCCAAATTTTAAACTTGTTAACAGAGAGACATGAGGGAAACTCTTCCAATGGAGTCGTTTGTTTAAATACCCCTGAGTAAGTTAATGGGCACAACACGGAGGGTGAAGTTACAGGGGATTATATTACGCTATGCTGTATGTAGTTGAATTAAATTTTTCTAAAACTAGCATATGATTGATTACATTTTTAGGATTGGTGATAGCACTACACTATGTTTTTTTGCTGTTTTATCTGTTCAAATGCCAGCTGTGTAAGAGGGAAATTCCCCTTTTGTTGTAGATATTTCCTCTCAATTCCTGTTGCATCCCCAGGCCGGGAAGTGAAAGCAAATCACCCCAAATGAACACTGATGGCAAAAAATAAAAGTGCCTTAATTACATCATAGCAAAGTTCAGAAATAAAAGGGGGCTAACAAAAAAGTGAAAAGTCTAAACATGCCTGCTGCTGCCACCTCCAGCCCTTAAGGACATCCCATTACCAAATCTTATAGAGATCCCTTTGGTTATAGTATCTTGAGTCTAATCAAAACTTTATCCCAACCTAAGCACTAATGAAAAGGGAGTGTTGTTGTCCCTGAATCGTGATGGATGTTTTTTGCTTAGTTGATTTATGAGTAATTAAAGACACCTTTGAACTCTTTCATCTTTTGGTTTGGAGCCCTTTATTTCTGAACATTGAGTCACTTCTGTTTAACCTACAAGGAAGGCCTCTCTTGTTTGGGGGCTGCCTTTCCTGTGCCAGGGAGCTTACTTGAAAATGTTCCTGCATCTGGACAATTTGAGTGAGCACAGTAATCCCAGAGCCTCTTAAATGTGTTGCTTTGGTGATCATAGCACATTGTATGTCTGGATAGCTCAGCTGCATGTAAGTATGCAGGTTTTTACATTATCTTTCTAAAATATGAATTTGTTTCACAGTAAGCTGTCTTTTCAAAGTGAGTTCTTATATTAGAAACCAGGATGTCAGCACAGTCCAGTTTGTGCATATAAAATGTGTGTGATTCAAATTAAAAATATTATTTTTTTTGTATTGACTGCAGTTCGGATTGAGCTCATAATGTTATTACATTATGGGTTTGCATTATATATTTGATTTTAATTAAATGTATGCATGCATATGAGTACTAGGATGGGGTATTTCTGAACAATATATATAGTTATTGAGCAGCACCACCAGGGAGACTTATAAAAGGCAAGAGTGTGTGTGACTGGAACTAAGGATCGGTTGATTTGAAATAACAAGCCTCTTTGCATTTTAAAATAATGTGAAATGATAGTTGGGATACATGGTAGTATGTCCTTTCATAGTTTTCAGTCTCTTGTTTTGTTGTTGTTTTGGGTATAATCAAGATAATGGCCATGATGACTTGACGCAAAAGTAAAAAAGAGGTGGTGATGTTACATACCAGGCTTTACAAGCTTGGACATCATTTTCCCAGACTAAACTGTCTTTGCATGTGACAAAGAAAAACATACTCAAATTCAGACAGGTCCTCTATTCTGTCAAAATGACAGCTATATAGTATATCTTTGAGTGACATGCTTTTCTACTTATGATTATACTGTAAATATAAGTTTGTAGTGGGTAAGCTACATATGTGGATAAACAAAGGAACATGAAGGGCGCAACAGCAAACACAACAATGGAGCACTAGCTGGTTGGACTGGGATATATATGGCAGAAAATCAATGTACTGATAAGGAATTAATGGCAGAGAATCAATGTAATGGTACTTACATGTGAATCCAGGGATCAGGATATGGGTGGCCTGTGCGGAGGATTGGGACTCTCGTGGTGTCTGTTGATGTGCTGCTTGAGGAGGTTTGTCTATCAGGGAGGGATACTGTGAATGGAGAGAAGGGACTCTGTCCGTGGTGACGCTGAGAAAGTGTTGGCTCTGGGCAGTGTGGGGGAGAACCAGGAGGGACCCAACGGTAACGAGCCCAGACTGAGCTTCTGTGGCCGCGGCTGTAATTGACGGCACTCGGTCTAAGTCAGGTCTGCTGAGGACGGTGTGTAGGAGTCGGTGTGCAAGCGCAGCTGACAGATCCCGGGTGGTCGGGTCAGTGAAGGGACGGGGATATTGTGGGTAAAGAAGGACAAGAGCGACGCATTTCGAGGTATTAACCTCTTTTTCAAGCTCAAATGGAACAATCACAGCTACATATGTGAACTGTTTAAATGTGGTTTACCTGTTTACCACATTCCCATGTGTAATGCTACCAACAAACATACCCCTGGAAGAAATAATACCTCAATAGAGTTGACTGAAAATGTAATATTCTCATATAAAAAGTGGATTGATGCATGTAAGTGCATCTAGATGTTGCTCCTGAATGAAGGGTAATATGGGTAATTTCCCCGTGATTGTGTTTTTACTACAAAATACAGCAATTTGTTCAGACTATGCCTGTGCTGCGAGTTTTCTTTAGCATATGCAAGAATTTTACACATGAATGCGTTTTTCGATTTTATGTTCAGAACTTACAACAAAAATGGTACATAATTAAGCAACATTTTACATTTTGTGTATGCATTCTCTGGGCTACCCTTTGCACATGCCTCCTTAGGTATTTTTTTAGTATGCTGGAGTTGATATGTTTCATCCAAGCTTTTATGACGGTAAATTGATTCATGGAACTAACATTAGAGAATTCATTAACATTACAATCATGTCCTTGTAATGTGGGTATTTTGGTGATCATGGATATGAATCATAATTTTAACCTTTTATGAATTATGTATTTGGTAATCTACTTAGTATGCAGAGATCTGTAGTTAGTGTTTTTTTTTTAGTGATTTTATCATTACCTACATTAGTAATATAGCTAATGACTGAATTGACTTGCTTTTAACAGCATTGCCAGTAGTTTGTTTTTGACATTACATTTTTTAGAAGGATTTCATGATATTATAGGTGTGCAGCTTTTCTCTAGAACCCTTTGAGATGACACGAGATGCAGCACGTGGAGGAAGTTGCCAGCTGATCTAAGGTCAGTAGTGTGGGGAACAGTATATATAGATTGTGGAAGCTGAAGGAGGCACTTGATTAAAATGTTTGCTCGTCATGATTTTCTGTGCTCTGTGTGCACTGTATACCTGCAGAATATGTTGAGAGCTCACCAACAACAACAAATGTTTCTTTCTGCTTTGAATTGTATGAAATATGAATTGTGTTTTTTAATTTCCTGATTTATTTTGCTTTAATTGAAATGAAAAGCAAAGCAAGCCTATTATAGTGTTAGATATTATATATGTTGGTTAGGTACACTGATATGAATTATTGTTATGTATTAGAATAAAAAATCATGCGTGTTTATATATATGTATGTATGTATGTATGTATGTATGTGTGTGTGTGTGTGTGTGTGTGTGTGTGTGTGTGTATATGTTTAGTGAATGCTGGATGTTCTCCAAACCCATTGGGAAATCTACAAACCCCAAATATAGTGCCCAAAACTAATTGAAGTCTATTGGAGCTGAATCCTGTCATTTGGCCTTTTTTTCCAATGTTTAAGCTTTTATTAAGAAAAGGGCATGGATAGCCGAAGAGTGCCATGGGGAACATTTACCAATGCAAAACTTTAAAAAAAAATACCGTTCAGTGTGTCTTTTAATGCAGCTTAAGGGGCAAGATAAAAAATACACAAATCCATTTAATAACATTTGGGGATGTCTTAAACCTGCATGTGAAGTTGCGCACCAGTATGATGCATGCCTTTAAAAGGGACATTAAAAAAATACAGCCACTAAATTACAGATCCTTCCCTGTCCTGTTTGTAAATATTGGGTAGTGTCTCTCTAGAATCTATACTAGACGCTTATCCACTGGGCTGTGGTATCCTCACACCATTAATTTAACTCAAGGGACAGTACACATTGTTTAAAAAAAAGTGTTTTGCCACAAGATCCATGCCAGACCCTTTATCTAGGCATGCAGCCTGGGTGGACAGGAAAGGGGGTGCAGCAAGTGTGTGTCCTCCTACTCCTGAACCATACCAGGCCACATGCTCTCAACATTGGAATGTACTTTGTGGAGGGTGGCACAAAAAAACAATAATGTCCACTGATGTAAATCCAACATCAGTCATGTCTTCCAGCAATGTAAATCCAGTGGCAATCATAGTGAGTGTCAACTAGATGGTGCGATTACCCAATGCAATGACAAAGCTGCCCTGTCGCTACTCTTGATGCAAATGACAGTCCCCAGCTGGCTGCTGAATGTCATCAAACCAACTGGAGATTCTGGGTAATGTCTGTGTACCATATTTGGTTAAAATGACATTAAACCCTCAGATTTTTTAACATAAACCAATACTGTAATGTGTGCCTTACTGTAATCCATGGTTGTTTCCCTTCTGTTTGCTGATGTTCCTTTTAAATCCTCATGTCTTCTCATGCTTGGGGATAACTTCCCTTTTCAGCTCAGGGCCTCTTCCTGTAGTGCTGGCTCAGGTTACAAGCCTATACAAACTTATACACAGACACCGTGTATCCATTCCTGAGACAAGGCAGTCTGCTGCAAAACAGAAGTTCTGCAGAGCATGAGCACAGATACAGATTTAAAAGGAAGAGCAGCAAAGAGAAGGGAGACAACCATGGATTACAGTAAGGCACACATTACAGTATTGGTTTATGTTAAAAAATCTGAGGGTTTAATGTCACTTTAATGGTAACTTCCGGGATGCCCACCTGGTTGTTTAGAATTTTAAAAAAACTCTCAGAGAGCTTTCACCTAGTGGCAGTAGTGATACATCCACTAAATGAAGGTCTTCTGGCTTCACCAGCTGGAGGTTCAGGTGGGCAAACTGATCAGATCTAACCATTTTTTTCCCTTGTTCACGAACAGTTTTCTTATCACTTTGCTGCCATTTGTCCTGCTGGTATGATCCAGCAATACCCAATGCCTGTACTGTTTACACCATTGTGAGTACGCATTTTTTATATAATAAATTGCATTTTATTGGACGTTACGCACTATGTCCTTGTCCTTTTTCTCTTTCCACCTGGATTTATACTGGTACATGTGATCTGAGGAGACCTTATCGCCTTTTTCTGTGCATGGGCTTCCCTCCCCCATTAAGAAGGGAAAAAGTGCATTTGACCTAGCTCTGTGGGTCTACCTCCCCAGGTGAG
>NW_017308177.1:108506-109754 GCF_000935625.1 Nanorana parkeri | reverse complement strand
TGACATTAAACCCTCAGATTTTTTAACATAAACCAATACTGTAATGTGTGCCTTACTGTAATCCATGGTTGTTTCCCTTCTGTTTGCTGATGTTCCTTTTAAATCCTCATGTCTTCTCATGCTTGGGGATAACTTCCCTTTTCAGCTCAGGGCCTCTTCCTGTAGTGCTGGCTCAGGTTACAAGCCTATACAAACTTATACACAGACACCGTGTATCCATTCCTGAGACAAGGCAGTCTGCTGCAAAACAGAAGTTCTGCAGAGCATGAGCACAGATACAGATTTAAAAGGAAGAGCAGCAAAGAGAAGGGAGACAACCATGGATTACAGTAAGGCACACATTACAGTATTGGTTTATGTTAAAAAATCTGAGGGTTTAATGTCACTTTAATGGTAACTTCCGGGATGCCCACCTGGTTGTTTAGAATTTTAAAAAAACTCTCAGAGAGCTTTCACCTAGTGGCAGTAGTGATACATCCACTAAATGAAGGTCTTCTGGCTTCACCAGCTGGAGGTTCAGGTGGGCAAACTGATCAGATCTAACCATTTTTTTCCCTTGTTCACGAACAGTTTTCTTATCACTTTGCTGCCATTTGTCCTGCTGGTATGATCCAGCAATACCCAATGCCTGTACTGTTTACACCATTGTGAGTACGCATTTTTAATATAATAAATTGCATTTTATTGGACGTTACGCACTATGTCCTTGTCCTTTTTCTCTTTCCACCTGGATTTATACTGGTACATGTGATCTGAGGAGACCTTATCGCCTTTTTCTGTGCATGGGCTTCCCTCCCCCATTAAGAAGGGAAAAAGTGCATTTGACCTAGCTCTGTGGGTCTACCTCCCCAGGTAACTGTGATCTGAGGAGACCTTATCGCCTTTTTCTGTGCATGGGCTTCCCTCCCCCATTAAGAAGGGAAAAAGTGCATTTGACCTAGCTCTGTGGGTCTACCTCCCCAGGTGAGCATTCACTTGTTATCATCACTCACTGGGTGGAGGTGAAGGTCTGCCTGCATTGTGTGATTATCCTTACCTGAGAGTTATATGCACATTGGCTTCTGTGTGTCTACCTCCCCAGGTGAGCATTCACTTGTTATCATCACTCACTGGGTGGAGGTGAAGGTCTGCCTGCATTGTGTGATTATCCTTACCTGAGAGTTATATGCACATTGGCTGCGAATCATCTGAGGAATTTTGTGCACAATCACCATCGTTTGCGTTTGTTTTTTCCTTGGGACTTTTTTT
>NW_017308177.1:87926-105332 GCF_000935625.1 Nanorana parkeri | reverse complement strand
ACCCAATGCCTGTACTGTTTACACCATTGTGAGTACGCATTTTTTATATAATAAATTGCATTTTATTGGACGTTACGCACTATGTCCTTGTCCTTTTTCTCTTTCCACCTGGATTTATACTGGTACATGTGATCTGAGGAGACCTTATCGCCTTTTTCTGTGCATGGGCTTCCCTCCCCCATTAAGACGGGAAAAAGTGCATTTGACCTAGCTCTGTGGGTCTACCTCCCCAGGTGAGCATTCACTTGTTATCATCACTCACTGGGTGGAGGTGAAGGTCTGCCTGCATTGTGTGATTATCCTTACCTGAGAGTTATATGCACATTGGCTGCGAATCATCTGAGGAATTTTGTGCACAATCACCATCGTTTGCGTTTGTTTTTTCCTTGGGACTTTTTTGCCTATATTGCTTTTTTGTATTTGTGTAGATATTTCTTATGCCTCATTTGTTTGAAGGCTCATATATGTGACTCATTTATATATGTTTTAATTTATTAGATATGTATGATTATTAGCTCGGCACAATATTGTTTTTCATAAATAAAATGATGTTTACTTTACTACAATGTAAATAGGACAAACCTATGTATAAAATTGTGAAGCGGACTATACAGTCTTCCACAACCATCTTTATAGTAAAAAATGAAAGAATAGCTTTGAAATTTGTCTTATTGGAAAACTACATAAACAAAAATAATTCAGTGTATTGCAATTATGTGGGTGACTTTATTTACTGTAAATAGGTAGGTTCACCAGAAGAAGGCCATGATACCACACCCCGTAGATATAAAGTACAAACATAACAAAAGAGGCATATAGCCTGGTAGGGGGTTTTAAGGTATGCAAACAAGGCCTTCAATTAAAACAAAGAAGCTTTATTAATAACAAATTAAAACATAGTAGCTAAAAACATCAACAATTCAGCCATGAAGCACATGTGGCATATATAAGTTCTAATATTTGAATACTGATTCCACAATGGTTTAAATGCGTTATGAGTACCACAACGTTGTGATAAGATAGCACTGAAGTGGTAGTTGGCACACTGATGTTTTATTAACGTAATTTGCCATACATGGCTTCTTCAGAAGGATATTATGTCAAGTGTGGACCAGTAGAAACAAGGACATGAACTGGAGCTATGGAGGCACCTTTTGGATGCTTGCTCCCCCCACGGGGCCGCAGGATGGGCAAACACCCTGTAAGGAACATAACAGCGGAACCGCGTCCTATGCTAACATGTCATAGGCTTCCACTACTTCCTCGGACATGACTTCTATTTACTGTCAGTCAACCCGTTATTAATAAGAGAGTAAAATGAAATCCATAAGAGCCTAAAAGGTTTATGTATCTTGCCCTGCACTAACATCCACAGCTCCCATTCCACAGCTTACCGCCTCAGGGTTGTCTAGGAAGTGGGCTACATTAGGTTTTGGCACCAATAATTTAACACTGGACATGTTTCATTCATAATTTATACACTGTGTAACTCTTCACATACTAATCTGGATGCATTTATTAAGCTATGTAAAATAATTGCACTTTTCTGATTTGCTTAATTTGTGAATCAATATACTCATGACTGCACTCACTTAGAAAGTATGTAAAGCGCACCTGCCTGTGTCTGAACTACGGACAATAAAGTATTTATATAATTTTAACAAACAATTATAGAGCTTTAAAACAAGTAATTAATGACCTTTCCAGCTATATGTAGTGTGAAGTAAATCATTATTAATGCTCCTCAAAGATCACAACAAAAAAGCTAAAATCAGTTTTAGTTGTTTTTTAATAGCTCAGGCCCCCTTCCGTGGCACATGTTCCTGTGGCAACTCTAAGATAAGAATTCAATTTACTTTAGAACGATTTCCTCTAATTTCTTGTTGCATGTTCAGGACATGAAGTGAAGGAAAATTTCCTAGCAGGACACAGGCAGCAAAAAAATAACCTAATAGGTGTTTTAACCCTTCCCTACTCTATCCAAAAGGAAAAAAAAGTTTAAGCTTTAGGCTAGGTTCACACCTAGGCATCACCTCATGCACAATTGCCACGTGGTCAGGAGTCACCAAGGTGTGAACCGATCACACTGTGGGTGCCATTATTTTCTAATGGCACCCCAGTCATGCCAGACGGATCTGTGGTTTCCCGCCTTGATTCTGCCCGTGCTTCCGAACACGAAAAAAATAGCCGCGTGTTGTGTATCACGAGAAGAAGGTTCTTGTACCTTTTTTCTGCAATTGCTGGGCAGATGTCACCCCACTGAAATCAATAGTGCTGAGCGGCAATCACTGCCTGCATTGTGCAGGGCCGCACGACACCCGGGACGCATGTCCCAGGTGTCGTGCGGTGTAGTCCAGGTATGAACCTAGCGTTACAGTTCAACACTTTCCATCAGCATAACAGTTAGGTAAATGGCATTTTCAGAAGGAGAGGTCAGCAATAGTAGCATATATAGTTATTTCTCTCAATATAAGTCTCCTTTAACAGGGTCAAATAAAAAAATCTGCTTATCCTTAGCATACATGGCTTACTTGATTATCATTGTTGGGAAATTTATTTTTCTTTGTGTATTTATTTAGCTCATTTAGTGATATTTTATTATGATTTGGATAGCTTAGCTGAGAAACTGAATGTTTGCAGTGTAATCTTCATTGCAATCAATCTAATCTTTTATCCTAGGTAATTACAAAATTATTCATGCATAGCTTATCCTTTCACTATCTATGCAAAACATATTTCTCATAAAATGCATTTAATAAGAAATATATTTTCTAATTTCTTGGCAGATGGGCTCTTGTTCAGTGCTGGAGCTATTCAGATAATCGTAAACTGGACTCAGTAGGAGCTGATGCACCTATATAGAGAGGGGAGGGACAGACCATACGTAAGCCCCATACAATATACACTATATTACCAAAAGTATTGGGACGCCTGCCTTTACATGCACATGAACTTTAATGGCATCCCAGTCTTAGTCCGTAGGGTTCAATATTGAGTTGGCACACACTTTGCCTCTATAACACCTTCAACTCTTCTGGGAAGGCGTCCACAAGGTTTAGGAGTGTGTCTATGGGAATGTTTGACCATTCTTCCAGAAGCTCATTTGTGAGGTCAGGTACTGATGTTGGACGAGAAGGCCTGGCTCGCAGTCTCCACTCTGATTCATCCCAAAGGTGTTCTATCAGGTTGTGGTCAGGACTCTGTGCAGGCCAGTCAAGTTCCTCCACCCAGAACTCGCTCATTCATGTATTTATGGACCTTGCTTTGTGCACTGGTGCGCAGTCATGTTGGAACAGGAAGGGGCCATTCCCAAACTGTTCCCACAAAGTTGGGAGCATGAAATTGTCCAAAATGTCTTTGTATGTGGATGCCTTAAGAGTTCCCTTCACTGGAACTAAGGTCCAACGGCAGCGGCTCCTCCGCTGTCCATTTTTTCGGTTCCCCGCTGCCTCACCCCATACAAGCGGGGGAGAGCAGCGGGGATCCGGGCCCACCCAGTGACGCGGGCCCCATAGCGACCGCATCGGTCGCTATGGTGGTAGTTCTGCCACTGCTTAAACATATTTATGCAAATAAAACCATTTCTACGGTATTTGTGTTTCAACTGTGAATTTAGCCAATTGGTTGGAGTTAACCTTTAAGTTATTGCTTATTTAGTGCCGGCAATTAGAATAATTTTATTACAAATGAATAAACACATAAAAATTATTAAGCACAGTAAAATGTTCCAAGTTAATATAGTGCATGCAGAGCTTAGATACCCAGTTTGTCTCTGGAAAATACTTTATAACGTTTTCTGCCATGAAGAACTCATAAGTACATTTGGCTAGAGGCTAATTAGATAAGCCTTGCTGTAAAATTGTACTTCCTCCTCATTCTAAAAGTGCTGCCTGCTGTCAGAGTATCTGCAGATTCATCATATTCATTTACGTGTTTTGTTCTGTTGTGCCCAAGGCTTCGTGCACATAAGAGTTGAAATGGAGAGCTTGGTGAGTGTTCTAATGCCTGCTTAGCATTCTTCAGCAAGTGGGATGAACTGTAAACTACATACAAGCACTTAGCAAGTCATGAGCTTTAAAATGTACTCATTAAAGTGCATGTCCAGGAAAAAAAAAAAATTATTTTCCCCATCAATCCCCAACTCCCTACCTGTAGGCCTTGCAGTCTGGCCCTTTGTGCAACACTTCCCCTGGAGGACTTACATTACTGCAAAAACACTTCTTAATTTGCAGCAGCATTGTTCCTCTCCCGATGGCATCTCCCTATAGGTCTGCAGGATGATCTACTGTACTCACACTAGAACTTCACGCTTCCTGCAGAGAACTTTAGATCATGAACAGAACAAAAAAGGAAACCTCCTACCAGTGACAAGTGTGCTACCAGTGCCAAATAGGAGGCCCTGCTAAAGGCAAAAGCAAGCAAAGGTACCACAGCCACTAAATTACAGATCCCAATCCAGCTGCTGTATGTCAACAAAGTCTGGGATCCTGGGTGACATCATTGACCACATATGATGATGACCATATTTGGTCAATTACATCACACAGAATCCCCGGCTGGCTCATAACATACAGCAGCTAGCCAGGGTTCTGTCATTATGTGGTGAGTAAAGTGTGTGAACTATACCAGATGGCAGGTTGACATGTCAGCAGGTCAACATCATTGGGCATCAGGTCATAATTGTGGCTGTGGGTCATCATGATTGATGAGGATATACATGACTGGACGACGTGATTGATGGATTTACATTGCCACTAGATGATAGATCCCCAGCTGGTTTGTTTACAGCAGCTGACTGGGTGTAAGTGTAACAGGTTAACATCATCTGGTGGCAGGTCATTATGTCAGTGAGTCATCATCGGGCAGGTCATCATGCTTAAATAGGATCCCCATTACTGGGTGAAATGATTGATGTTGGATTTACATTGCGGGACATAGTTTCCTTTTTTATTCTATTTTTATAAAATACCATATTTGGTCAATGAACCCAGTCAGAAATCTATCATTTTGTAAGGTTAAATGACAGATACTCACATACTGTATGTAAAAAAAAAAGTCACTTTTAATGGACTACATTGTACTGTTCTCTAACTTCATGTGCTTCATCTCTTGCTTCCTCTAAGGGACTGAGTTCCTGGTGGAACTATAAACAGTGAGCCAAAGTGAAGCTCCATTACACCAAATGGAGTCCTGTTTTGTAGCAGTTACAACTTCACAGACCCCCCCCAAGACATGCTAACTTCCCGGGCTGTTGTGAGTGTTAGACTGCCATCCAATCTTATTTGTGTAACGTTAATAGAAGGCGGGTTAGGTGAGCCAACTTCTCTCACTTTTATGGAACCTTTGTGGAATGATTAATGGTAAATTAACTAACTAATGTGCACAATCTATAACAGTCTTTGGTCTAAATAAGTGGTCTATGGCAGTCTTTTTTTCTGTCTATGTAACATATGAATAGTAACACTGGACACCAGTTAGGGTCAGTTATCCTGCTGCTGAACATTTGTGATCAGAAATTGTTATCCTTGGCCTTTTTGCTTTCTATATAGACACAATCTGAGTGTGCTGCTTTATGGTGGGCTCTCCTTCTTACTTCCTCTGGTGGGCCCAAGGTACCTCCGTTCAACCCTAACTACATCATTCTTTTCTGACCATATACATGAAAATCTGATTGTACACTCTCCTTTAGATATACCAAAAACTATGTAGTGCAAGGACCTACTTGATGGGATACCAACTAAAAGGCTATCACATTATATATATACATATATATATTGTAGATTAGAGACTGTACAATCAAATTATAACATGTATGGCCAGCTTAACTACCAGAGCATAGAGTCATCCTCAGGCAGAACATGATAAGCTTAGTTAGCATAAGTAAGGTTATGATAAATAACACTGAATGTTAAGGTTCCATTTAGCCATTTATTCAATTTATTCATTAACAATAATAGACCTAAACGTTAGCTTTTGTATGCACATACTTTAGACAGGTCTCTGCATTAACAGGGGGATATGTTCTTTTCTACATTTTCACTCTAAGCTTTGAAGAAAACCATTCATTATTAACAGTTCAAAAGAGGAATTGGAAAAAATAAATAAAGCTAAAATGTTTAGTTGTAGTACAAAACCTAAAAAAGTTTGCTTCTTATTCAGACTCCTGCTCAGGTTTAGCACTAGGGCCCTTATCTCCAGTTAAGTATATCTTACTTGCTTACATAATGTATTGCCTGACAAATCCAAAAGCTTTTTAAACCTTTTTAAACTACTACTGTATTTAAACATATTTGCGCCTAGTCCATGTTGGCGCTGTTTCCTTTGAATCAGACCTTTCAGTAAAAATGCAAGGTCCACTTAATCTATGTGGGCCCCCTGCCCCATCATTAATAGCCCCAGGGCAAACAAATGTTTAAATTTACTTACGTTTCTGCCAGGTGAGGCTGATGTCTTGCTCCTTTTCTGCCAGGCTCACTATTTATACAACCCTTACACTTGGCAACCCAGGAAAGTACCACCTTTGAGGCCATCCATCTGTTCTCTCTGAAAAAACACAAAATAAAGTCTATTAGCGGGCTACCAAGTCTCAGGCTTATTCTAAATGGGCCACTGATCCCAAATCCATTCATGTAGCAGGGTGCTTTAGCATGTGTCCTCCACTTGGTTACCTTGATTTAAAGAGAACTCATGTATTTACTAATTTATGTATTTATTTAGTTATTGTTTTTATTTATTTATTTTGCCAGTTATCTGCTATAGCTGCCAGTCATGGACCAATCATATCTCTGATGCTGAGCTTTTGCTAGAATGAGTGCCGTATAATCAAATGAGCAGTGACAGACCACCCTGTGTAGGCAAACAGCTAGAAATAAAAACTTGAAACAAATAATTCAGAAGAGGCACATATGCATGTACATTAGAAAAAAGCCCTGGAGTAGGCAAGAAGTATCTAAGCTTCTCACTGTGGCAATCAGAAAAGTGAACTAGCCACACATATCCCATGTAGGCTCTGCACACTTTAAAGGAGGTAAGAAACTGTCAACACTCTATGGTCAAGGACTACTTCCTGTCGATCTACAGGTACATTACTGAGTAAAATGCAGGCCAACTGTGTTTTAGGTGGAGAAAACAGACAGAAAGAGTGTATTTAAACATTTTTTAATGCCACATACTGAAGACCAGCACAAGTACAGTCTCCAGTTAAAACAATAGACAGATTTAGCTCCCAGCTTGAGTTATGGCTGGGCATATAAGTACATATTGTATGCTTTCCTGTTATTGGCCTATGCCTTGTATCTGATATACATCAACGTCTAGCTGTATTACACTTTCTGAGTGTACCCTACTACTAGTCCTTGCATGGTATATGGTAATTGTATACTGCAAGTTGTATTATACACACTCTATATGTTCTATATACACTCCTAAAAGTCTACTGTACAAGTTAGACATACTCAATAGCAGGAACAGTTCAGTGTTGTTCAGTCCAGTGATTGTCCACATTATTGGGAATCATGGGTTAGCCAATAGTATATGGGTTGCAACTGTACTTTAATTAAAGTATGCTATATGAAAATGCCAATTGCATTTATAGTGATATAAACAGTACTGCAATGCAATACACATGTAAACATTACAACTTCCTGGAGTTCCGCTCTAAGACCTTTATAGCCGGGAATTCGATCTCGGAATTATAATCTTACAAGCAGATGTTTTCTTTCTGATATTACATTTCTTTTTCAATTAGCAGTCCTAACTAATTAATTCTATTGAATGAAAAGAAATTGTCCATCATATACACAGAAAAAACAATGAAATGTCTACTTTGATTTTCTAACAGGAATCTGATTGCTGCAGGTAACAAATACACTTTCTTTTACTCCAGTTTTTATAAATCATTTTCTCAGAGTTCACAGGTATGGATGCAATATGTGACATCAGAGCCAGTGACATGTTACCATGGAAACCAAAACCTCATGACGCAAGGCATAAAGAAAGAGCCAGAAGTTGCTTCAGTTTCCACTTGGGTAGTTGTCTCCAGTCTGTAATAGATTTTCATCTGAACATTCGATAATGGATTTATAAACTTGGTAAATGTCATTAAAAATGTTATTTCATTTTTAACATTTGGTTTTATAATGAATGGAGTTTCCCAACCGAAAAGCACATTTACTGTTAGAATTTCATTCGTTCAACAAAAAGTTTCCATCCTGATCCTACAAATTATCCCAAAAACTATAACAAAATCTAGCAAACGTTCTGAAAACAAATTTTTTCAAACAAAAATCTTACTGTGTATACCCAGCTTTAGATTTAACAGCACTCATCTCAATCATTAGAGGCAGGTAATTGCAGTCAGCCTCTACTAAGTCACAAGCCCTAATGGGGAGTATCATCTTGTATGAGCAGGTATTCCCTTTTATAATATCAACCTCTCTGGCGGTCAATATTTTTTGTTTTTTTGTGTCTATTTTTATTTCCGTTTCTATTTTTTTCGGATTTTTTTAAATTTCCCGCTGGTTGCGCCCCCCTGCGACGCGGCTGCTCACAAGGGACGGAACCTGGAAGACGGATGCCGGCATCGGCCAGAGGACACAGCGCGGCTCGTATGGAGAAGGTAGGTGAATATAACCCCGAGCCACACTCGGGAATACCGCCAAGAAGGTTAAAGTATATTTATTTAAATGTTCTCATTACATTTCCCAGAACACATATATTTGTTTTTTGTTTTTTCAAATGAAATAGCTGTTTAACCACTGCAAACTAAAATATTGAATGCACTGTTGTCAGGGTTTCTAAACCTTCCTTGTCTAGCATGGCTTGTGCAGTGTTTCTCACACCGCCCTTGTATGATCAAACCCATTGACATCATCATTCTGCAAATTCTGGCAAAACTGCTATCAAATTCCTGTCTAAGAGTGATGATGCAAACACCAGTTCAATATTTAACCATCTGCTTGTCAATTTATTCTTTGAGTGTGTTCTGATCTACCAGGTGCTCTACAGTTGTTCCTGTCCTCCGTGTATGGCCCTTGCTCTGGCTGACTGATCTCCTGGTTCCTGACTCCAGCTATTGTTTCCTTTCATTCTGCTCTCAGTGTTCCCTGACCTGGTTCAGCTGACTACCCCCTCTGGCATCTGACCACTGGCTTGGTACTGGCGATGTCTTGCACTTTCTCCGTTGTTTTTTGCCATTTATGTTTGTTGTAGTTTTCAATAAACTACTTTTATTTTTTAAACCTGCACTTTAAGTTTCTGTCTGGTTTCTTGATCCCTAACAATTGTTTTATTATTTTGTGAATATTTTTTTCCAGTTCCCATGGCTCATCCTTCTCTCAACTCCTCAGAGAACTTCAAAGTTTAGGTCAAACTACTGCTGCAAAAAAACATCTAAAAGGTAAGAAAGATTGTTTTAAAATCGGGGATGGAAACACATAACAAACATAGGGAAGTTTTGACCGCAAAAGTGGAAATACAATTTAAGGGGGACTAAATGAGTACAGTACTATCAATTGGGCTTAGGTAGTTTACAGCCAAGCAGAGTTAAATTTAGGTAGTCAATTCACTTAGGGAAAGATGGCTACATTTGAGATGAGACTACATCCAAAACTTTTTAAGTTTTTCATATTTTACATAAGGAAAAAGGACAAAAGCTCCTTGAGGTTTTTTTTTATTGCTGATTATTATAGTGGTGGTTGTGGTGCCAGATCTGGTCAAGAACTTGCAAAATATTGATGTATTAGATCCATAGCTCAGAAAATAACTAGTTCTCAAATGCTGGGACAGTGTGGCTTCCTCTGAAGACTTTCGATCCGACCGGCTGCTACATTCTTCCATGTGCTGAATGGAGGCAGTGCATTAAGAGTCTGCAGATGTCACTTCCTCTTCACTGGACTTCCCAGCACCTTTCCCCCTAAAATGCTCAGTTTACCATCTTACATCACACCATCTTCCCCACTGCCTCCAGTTTTACTGCTCCCTCCCACCACCTCATGCTTCATAATCTTCCTTTGTGCCTCCAGCTCCAGTGCCCCCGCTCTGCAACCACTTCCATACAGTTCTATGCTGCCCCCTTGCTCCTTGCCCCTCCATCAGATTTTGATGCCCCCCTAATCCTCACCCTCATCACACGCTACTCTACCTCTCTCCCCCGTTCCCCCCCATCACACGCTACTTTCCCCTCTCCCCTATCAGATACTAATAACCCCCACTCCTTATCCCCATCAGATGCTGCTGCCTCCCCTCTGCTCTTTGCCTCCTGCTAGATGCTCCTCATTGTCCCATCAGATGCTACTGCCCCAAGCTGTAAATTCCCACTCTTCACCCCTCCATCCAACGATAAGGTCCCCACTCCTCACCACCCCATTCAACACTACAATCTCCTGCTTCTAACCACCCATGCCATGCATTGGTCTTCCTCTCCATAGCACTCTATCCAATTTCACTGTCCCCCACTCCTCATCACATGCAGTTAGCCTCTCCTCACCCCCCATTCTATTCTGTGACCCCCTGCTCCACACAACCCCCTTTCCCAAAGTTTCTGTCCTCCGCTCCTCACCCACCAATCCAATGATACAGTCCCCAGCTTCCCACCCCCATCCCATGTCCTGCAGTCCTCACCCTCTCATTTAATATATAGGTTCCCCAATACTCACAACACTATGCAATACTACAGTTCCCCATCCAGCAATGTGGTCCTGTGCTCCCATCTCCCGCATTCCACATTGCATTCGCCCACTCCTCAGCCCTCCATCCAACATTGCAGTCCCCTGCTTTCATACCCCCCTCTATGCAATGCTGCAGTCCCCTGTGTCTGCTTGGTGTGTACATGTGTGCAAGCATAAGTATTTGTGCAAAGTGCTTTGTTTTTTGCTTTAAAGCCACATTATAGTTTGTTAAAAATCAAGCTAGATAAGAAAAAGGTTTATTAAAAGCCAAACCCGAGCCTTATTTTTAGTTTAGCTCAATAGAGGTTCTTCTGCTGTACTGAAATAGCTTACTCTGATCTCACTGTAGACTGTGAGCTTCCCATAGTTTGCATTACAAGTTGCAGCACTTCAGAGAGACCACCTAATTTCCTGGCTGGAGGATATCCAGTAGCATCTAGCTCTTTCCTCTCCATCCTAACTCTTCCTGGCTTGCCCTTTTCAGTTATTGCATTTCAGTTCTTTCAATTATGGAGACTAGTCAACATCACATGTGGGTGTTACCTAACCTGGTCTGCATGCAAATGAAGCCTGCCTAGTAATGCCCACTTCTCCAGAATGGCTTCCACACTTCAAAGCATTTTGATTTTTTCTTCTTTTCCCAAGAGCCAACACATTGCTTGCATCAGAGCTAAGGGCTCTTGAGAGGAGTATTAAGGCAGAATGCTGTAATGTTTTTTAGGAAGCTATGTACCCTGTGGGCCCCTCCCACCAGCCATAATCTGCCAGCATTCCATTGAGAAGCAAAGAGACCCGGCGATGATATCCCTGAGTCTAAAAAAAGGTATGCAAGGAAAAAGGAAAGGTTTTATTTTTTTATTAGCATGTTGATTAGGGAGAAATCAGGGGAGGTAAAATATATGCATTTTAAACTTGAAATGCCTTCCATGTATTATTTGTTTAATTTAGCTCATGTGTAGGTCCAAAAGTAAGATAGCACATAAGGCTTTATTTTCAAAGTGCTGCAGGGATTCTGACTTATGTTTTGGCACTGGAGCACAATTATGTTAATAAGAAACGTAAGACAATTAAAGTCAAATGTTTTGGCTGCACCTGCCATTGACCTAGTTTGTTTTTTTCATGAACTATATTTGGATTTTAAACACATTATTCTTAAAGCACAGTGGTGCACTGGAGGTCCCTGGTTTGAATCCCAGCCAGGTTACTTTGTACAATACGTTTGCATGTTCTCCCTGTGATTGCATGGGTTTCCTCCCACGCTTTAAAGACATGCTGGTAGGTTAATTGCCTCCTGTCTAAATTGACCCTCGTATGCATGTGTGATAGGGGCCTCAGATTGTAAGCTCCTTTAGGGTGGGAACTGATGTGAATGTGTGAAGCACTGCATAAATTGTCTGTGATATATAAATACCTGTAATAAATAAAAAGCAATAGAAACAGTCATGGCTCCTAAACAGCACAGTCATCTTTACATCACACCAGAGAAATAACTGTGCAGTTAAAGGGTTTTGGGTTTAAAAAGTAAGCTAGCCCTCCAAAATCGAGCAGCTGGAACCTGTGGATGAACATTAATATCAGTAATGGTTGGAGGAAGTTAGCAGGTGTGCAAAATGCTTAGCTCAGGCAGCTCTATGCTTCTTTTGCATCTTGAAGAAAAACATCAGTTAACATGAGAAATATGCATGAACTAATTATGTGCATAATTACAGCTTGATGAAAAGTTAATTACTATAATTGCAATGCACACATATCGCAGAAGGTAAACTAGATTGCTGCATTCCATAATACACAATGCTAGGTGATTGGGTGACAATTTAATCCTGCCTTGGACACATATCTGCGGAAGATTTCCTGTAAGAGGATTAGAAGTTCTAATGTTTGCAGAACTTAACAATTGCAGTAATGTACCCATTAGATAATGTAAAGCAGTTTAAAAAAACCCACACACCATTTCCTCCTCATCTGCACTTACCTAAACATCTGAATTCACTGTCACATTATCCCCCACAGTGCCACCTCATGTAGCAACAGAGACTTTGTAAACCCAGCATGAAGTCAGGGAACCCCAAACTTACTGCCGATTTCAATTAAAGTCTAAGTGAGGTGAAACTGGCTGTAAAGCTGATATCTGGGGGACCCCTAAAATAAGGGAACTTCCAGATTCCTATAGGTTGCCCCCACAGACTTCCAGATCCTCCTGAGCCATTGGATTAGGGGTAGAGGCCTTTTTACCTTTGCATTGGGGCAAGGTGCCTTGCAAGGGGGGAGGCTTTGGCTAATATTATATTAGGTCAAATGGTTATTTAATAATGAATCAGGAGCATAAGAAAATGTGGAGATCCTGCCATGGGCTTGTGACAGCACTATGTATTAAAAAAAATATGTGGATGACAGATAGCATTTTGTTTTACATTCCTGCCTTAACTACACATACCAAAATATGTAAGACTTCATACAGGTCCTTGTTTCTTCAACCGGCCTAATTTGTGCCTCTGTGTCCTATAGTAAAGTGATAAAGAACCATTAAGAGGTCAGTTAGATGAAGACACCAACAAGACAACATCTCATCAAACATCTTCACTCTCCATCCCACAACTCCGATAATAACCAAGTGACAACTATAGATTCTCTAGTACACAGGATCTTGAATCGGGAGGGTGAAACTGGAAGAGAAACCTGACTTAAGTTCAGATACTGTGTCTGGTGCTGCTGTCTGCACATGTCCGCCACCTGCTATGCTTTCATCAGCTGGCTCTGAGTTGCCTTTCTCTCTCTCCAGCTACAGCATGGTAATGACCTCTTTATCTCCGGCCTCCAATTTCCTCCTCCCCTATGCTCAGCTCCCTCTCCCTATCACTGAAGAGGGACTTCTGATATCAGCCTGCTTTAACTTCTTAGCGCTGGTTTCAAAAGATGCGGTGGCCAGAGTTACCGGCAGCCAGCACACAGGGCCCTCGGCTATTCCGGCTCCCACCCCTGATCCAACCTCTGACCCGGCTCCCCATCTAGTCTGCAAAGACAATATGCTGATGTCAGCTGAGCATCATCCTCCTGCGAAGCTTGCCAGGTACATGGGGGCCAGCATTTCCAGTGGCCGACACAGGAGCTTATATTTTTTATAACTTTACTATTTGCATACCCCCCAACTTTCTGAGATGGGCAAAAGGCACATGTCGCACAGATTATGTAGGCCACCCATGCCATGCCCCCTGTTACATGAAAATAAAAAAAATTGTTAGTTCAACCCCCAAGTTCTCTTTTTTACTACTACTTTTCCTTTATACATGCATTTGAAAACAACAACATCAGTAATTTAGAGGTTAGGTGAAATATTTAGTGTAGTAAAATACTTTTGCTACTTAAATAATACATTCTTGTATATGAGTCTATACATCAGACCAAAAAAGAGAGGCAACTAAGGAAGAAAGCGGGACAGAGGTATTTTGTCCAAAAGAGGGACTAAACCTCCAAATGAGTGACAGTTGGGAACTATTTGACTGATTTCAGGTCTTATTTTTTCAGGGTGTTATTTAGCATTTGTTATAATTTAGTAGCACTGTGTCCTAATTAGATTTAGCCAGATATATATGATATAGCTCAGCCGCTGTAGGCTTTTGAGTCAGACAGTGCAGAATGTTTTGTATATTTATTTTTGATATTGCAAGTATAAGGTACAAAAAAATACATAATTTTATAGTATCTAGTTACATTTTCAGAGAAGTCCAGCAGCAAATATAACCATTGCTGTTTTGATGATTCTTCTGAAGATACAAACAATGTATTGTTTAATAGTCACATCATTTTGTCTGTAACGGTGCAGTTTTTTAAAGTATATATTATATTTAGGCCTCCCAGTAGTCTGGCCTGCCATCAAATTAACATCATTTATTCTAGAAGGTATGGATCCCCCAGAATGAATTTTAAATATGCTTCCAGAAGTCTGGCACGGCTACTTGGAAATCCCAGCCTACAGAAGAGATGCTGAATTGTGAGTGTGTCTGCCAGGATTGTGCTACTGATTGAGTGTATTTATTTATCTGGACAGTCAGGTTGCATCTTCTCTCTCTGCCTTTCCAGCCTACAGCTGCACGCATCTCTCTCTGGCAAAATTATAATAATGGTTGCTCTTGATTTCCTCCATTTTACTAAAACTGAGTTATTATCAAAAGTAAATGCTGAAAAATGAATTTGGTATATTGGCATATTTGTGAAATAAATCATGTCCTCACAAAATGACCATCTGCTCTGAATTGCCAGCTTATACATTGCAGATCTAAATTATATAAAACAATGGTTAATTTTTAAAGGGATCCTGTGACTGTAGTAAGGTTTAGCAGATACGCTTTCCCTGTAAACAAAGTGTGCATAAGTACCGTTCCTGCAACCCTGCTGCTGAGAGTTTATTTGTTGACAGTCCACAGAGGAGACTTCCAATGGTATTGGTAGTCTATTGGGTCTCCTGATGCTATCACTGGTTCATCTTCCTGACCTTCAAGTCCCTTCTATATGCCAAAATTGAGGATTAAGGGAGGAACCAGTGAATTCTGTAGGAGACCTAGAAGATCAACACTCCCAAAAGTATGCCCTATGGACTTTTGGGGACCATTACTCAGCAATGGAACAGTGATCATCAATAACAGAGTATACTCTTCTTTTACATTTTTGCTTCACTTGAAGCTTTGACGGGGTCACTTTAACAAAACAAAAAGTTAAATTGCTTGCAATACAGTTCCAGCTTGTGAAAAGCTCTTTGGGCGTCCAACTAACCATTGAGTACTGTGGGCCTGTGGCTATAGTATGCAAAAGCAAATAAGCGGTTTTCCCTGTATACTGTAGTTATTAGCCACATTTCTTTCTTTATCATTTATTTATGGACATAGGATTAGCACATATTTCAATATGATTGTGTTATACTGCTGCCTTCAGGGGGTTTGGACACTGGCAAACAAAAGGAAATATTAAGCCAGCCACTGTCCTAGGAGGTTGGATGCTTTTTACCCAGCTCTTCTCTTTCAACATTTTTGGTACTTCATAGATGCTTTTGCTCTTCAATCAAGGGTTTTATTAAGCTGGTTCAGCTTGTTTCTACACAGCAACTCTCTGGATCCACTAATGATTAGCTCTACCTTTGGGCACTGGATTCTGCCAGTGGTGCTTTCCTCACCTTTAGTTGCATAGTCATCCCCATTTTCAATCTCTGATGGCTCACTGTTTGAGTAGGTCTCCAAAATTGTCAATTGAGCACTTAGCTCTGCATTGTGGCATCTTCAAGACCTGTGTGTACTGTGTTAGTTACCGGCAGAGCAGTCTCCAGTTTTACAGTGATACAACTACTGTTGTGATCCAGCTGCTGTTTACTTTCTATACAATACATAGTCTGATATGTGGCATTTGAGCATTAAGCTCTGCATTTTGGCACCTTCTAGTCCTAAGTGTGTGAGTTAGATGCAGAGCATTCTCCAGTTTAAATGACAGAGGAATGATCAAGAGCACTAAAATCTGCTAATAAGAACTAATGAGTTTCATATTCAAAAGTTGAAACTCTGAGGAATGTGACAGCCCTACAAATATGTTAAATCTTAGTAGCAGCGGTCAGCTGGTCCCGTATATGGAGCTAGTTTGTTTTTAGTGCTCTTGGTCATTCCTCTGTCATATATGCTCTGGATGTGGGATATTCATGAGATACATGCTTGTGGTCAACTACCACTTGTGAGTATTTTTAATACTACACTTTGTAAACACTTTGTATTTTTTATTGAAATAGACATACTTCACGAGGAGAGGACACTGTCCTTTTGTATTTGTTGTTCTTGTACAGCAGCTGGTCTAACTTTTTTGTTTGCCAGAGTCCAAGCCTCCTGAAGGCAGCAACATAACCCAATCATATCAGAATACCTACTGGATCCTGTTCCCCCAATGAATTCCAAGAAACAGATTTTGTGGAAAGTACAAAAATTCCATTATTCCCATGATCGGTAGAAATACAATCATTAAAGTTTTTGAGATGAATATTTTAATGGTATAGAAATGTAAACTTTTTTCCTCCAAAGTTATAATTAAATAGTTATGGGAATCTGAACCCTGTTATAACAATAACCAATTGCTGTCTGCATTCATTATCTGCTGGTAGCTACCCTTTGATTCTTGCAGTTAATTATTTCACTTGTGTTAGAAATGTTCTAATGTGTAAACTGCACATATATCTTCAGAATGTGTTTGAGTTGATAAAAAAGGAGCATAAACAGCAAATGATAATTACATTTTTCTTCTTCAGCAAGTTTAGTCATATTTGACTGATATTCAAAACCTTCTTTCAAGGATTTCAAAATTTTTAATGGGCAAAATACATTTTCTGGGAATGTTAAAATGTTTCCAACTTAATCTATCCATGATCACCACCTAAAAAGAATATTCACATAGAATCAGGAATTTCAGAGTGATGGCAATCCCCACACAAAATCCTTCAATTCCACCTGTATCAGAACAATCCTATCAAAAGGTTGGGATCAGCTTAGATGTTCAAACTGGCAGGTCTGTCGTTTGGCCAATTCCTTCATGTAAATAGTCATGCTTTTTTATTAAATATGTTTATAGGTGTTGCTTATGCATTGCAATGCATTTTATATGTAATTATAAACTCTATATTTCTCTTAGGCTTGCAAAAAAGATTGATATACAAATGCTAGTTTTAAAATGTTTTTTTTTTTTAAATATACATTAACAATATTGTGTGGAGCGG
>NW_017308177.1:47793-87910 GCF_000935625.1 Nanorana parkeri | reverse complement strand
AGTGAAAGGGAAACATTGTGATGAGGGGCGTAAGGTACTATCCCTGGGGAGTGAGGTGGATGGCCAGAAAGCAAAGATGTGCTGTGTCTGGAAAGAGGAAGGGGTGATGGCAGGAAGCTGCTGTGACCCATGTTAACGGGATGTGAGGGAGGTGATGTGACCTGGGGGAGTCAGATGATAGGTAGAGAGGTTCTGTGACAAAGGTAAGGAAAAGCTGAGAGTAGGTGCCATGATTTGGGGTGTGTGGGGAAGGTTGGTGTGAAGGAGATGATTTGGCCAGGGGAGGTGGGAGTTGGTGATATGGGGAGAAGAGAGGGGACGGCAATGTGGGATTTGAGGGTGTGGAGTGGGGGACAGTTGAGCAGGATTAGGGGTTTAGGATTGGAGCACAGCAGTATGAAATTGGCAGTAAGGAGAGGGGGACTGCAGCTTGAGTTGAGGGGTGTGGGGTGGTGGCTAGCTGCATAGGATATGGGTGAGGATTAGGAGAAAGCAGCGTTAGATGGAGGGGAGAGGAGCAAGGGGACCGGAGTAAGGGATGGGGAGTTGAGGAGTGGAGAGGCAGCAGCATCTGATGGGAGGCGTGGAATATGAGGCGGTGTGGGCTTGCGTGGATATGGTTGCACAGGGAGAGCACTGGAATTGGAGGCAGAGAGAAAGATCAAGAAGCTTGAAGTGGTGGCATGATGTCATGAGGCTGGAGGCGGTGTGGGTAATGGTGCAGTGTAAAGTGGTAAACTGAGCAGCTTATGGGGGAGCTATTGTGCCTGGAAGTGCAGTGGGTAGGAAGTGACAACCATCAGAGTCTGAATACTCCACTTCTGCTTGGCACCATGGAAGAAAATAGCAGCCAGTCAGATTCAAGGCCATCAGCAGCAGGGGCACTGTTCCTGCTGAATACTTTGAATCCAGCCTGCAGGTATGTTCTCCCCTGTGACCAGTGATGGAGTATTCAGAGTCTGCCAGTTGCAGGTAGTATTTGGGCAATATTTGACTCCTGAATGAACTGTTTTATGGGGAAACTATGTGATGAATTAGTTTTAAAGTTGATAAATGTAATTTGGGGGCTGAAAATATGCATGCATCATACATTCTTGGGGCAGTACCATTAGGGGGAATCAATTGCGGTGTTTTGGTCGACTACAGACTTAATAATATCATACAATGCCAAGCTGCAGTTTCTAAAGCAAGGTTTTAAAGAGGTATAAATTCCAGAGAGAGAGAGTGATACATAATTTTGCCCCTGTACAAAGCATTAGTAAGACCTCATCTGGAATATGATTTTTTTTTAGTCCTGTGGGGGCCGCTGCTATATATGGTGCTAGTGTTAATGTCTGCACATGCTACAAGCGGCAACTGTCACCCATTCCAGTTAATGATCAGGTGACAGCCGCTGCATGTAAACGCCTGCACACCACATGTAATCATATGTGAAAGGATTACATGCAGTTAGGAATCAACCACTCTCTTCCTCCCTCCTAAGCCCCCAGCACACATAATAATAAAGTTCCCCTCTCCCTCCCAAGCCCCCAGCACACATAATAAAAAAAGCCCCCTCCCTTCCTTCCATGCCCCCTCACCTGCTTGCATCTTTGCAGGGAGGAGGCACATAATTCCCTGGTGATCTAGTGGTGATTAGTAAGGTCTAGTGCAGACCTTACTAATGCATTGTTCCGTCGGAGGTCAGAAATACTGTAGTCTACATCCGACAGAGATGCATGGCATGTAGCTGCTCCCGCAAGCCAGGTACATGATCCGTGACCGTGTGCCTGACTTGTGAGCTGGCTGCATACTTTGAAACCCCTGCCTTAGAGTATCCAGAATATTTTTTTTCCTCTGTTGGAGCCAGCCAGGTTTTTGTTTTCATCTGGATCAACTATGGGTAACTGTGGGTGTACGGTACTGTTTTTGGTTTGTATGGAAAAATCAAGACATTTCAGCACAGAGGATCCACCTCTAGTTTTACAACTCATTCCGGGTTTTCTGGATTATAGTTGGGATCCTGGAGCCGGGAGATAGCTTAGAGAACTGGAAGGGAAGAAATCCTTATTCCTGGGTCCGGGCTTTAGTGGTGACCAGCACCAAATGATGGTGCACCTGTGCACAGCCCTTATGAGGAGGAGGATGGGTCAGGATCAAGGTTCCAGCTGGAAGACAAGGGAGGTGTCTGTCCAGGAGTCAGAAGGACTCCAGCCTGGAACCAGCCTGTGTGGCACTTCAGCTGGATACAGCCCGTGTGGGAGAGGTTTTTAGTGATAGCCATAAGTCGGTGAGACTTGGAAAAATATTATCTTGCTGAACGTTATGTTTGAAGACCCCTGCGAGGGAAACACATGTGTGGACTTCTATGTTTTGAATTAATACAAGTGGGCAAAGTAGCCCTTAAAAAGACGTGATAAGCAAGTGCACCCCATCCTTAATGTGCTACCATTGAAGGCTACATCTCACAATACGCAGTGTATATGTATGATAATATATACTAACACTTGAAATATAGGTTTTAGATGGAATTACTTTAAAATGATAAAATGATAATCAAACATGATTAGTAACAAGTATACCTGAGACAAACTGTGGTCATACTAAACAAGTCATATTCAAGCAATGTTATGTTGTGTGACTTGTGTTACATGATCATAGTTTCAGTGCAGCATGGTCACACTGAACGTCTCTCTTTATATAAAACCATGCCCTATATTTTACCTCAGCATTGCAGAGTTTCTCAAAACAGCTATTTTGTTAAAATTAATATGTACAACCTAATGAATTACTTGTTGCAAGGTCAAGACTGAAAGACCTAACAACTCATTAAAAATGTACAGTTTAGCTTAATTAGCTCCCTCAGGCTCCCAACCACTTGTCATACATTGGTTAATAATCAATGCAAGATGATGAAAAAATAAGCTCCACAGGATATGCAAAATGGAAACTCAGTGTGCAGTTACATGCTTTCATCCAGTCACTTAATCCAGATATGTTTTCAATCACAGCTCTTGCAAACAGATTTTATAAAGGTAAAAAATAAAGGACATTTAATTATGCCAATTAATTTGGAATTAAACCTATAAGTGCCTACAGCTGCCATCAATTATGGTTTTATATCAGGTGCAGTATTCCAAGAAGCAATGAAAACCAAGGGACCACAAGTTGTTGTAAACTAATTGCAAATTTCACTGAATTCCAGAAAAACAGCTTATTACACAGATTAATACAGATATGGGAGCTGTTTTAACTTCCAAATTATTTATATTTCTCTCCAGCCAGTTTTGAGATATATACAGCGCATCCGGACAGCTGAACCAGGGAGGTGACCTTACATTTCCTAACTTAAGTTAAGTCATCCACTAGGTCACCCGTCCATACCAGACACTCCATCCTTAGTGCACCTCAGTAACAATGGGCCTTACAAAAACACAGGCTCAATATTACTGAGCTCTCTGCCCAGCCACTGCACCTATCACACAGACTGGTGCAGTGGCAAAGGAGTTGAGCTGTTGGGTGGACAGAGCCTGAGGTTGAGACACTTGTTTCCCATCAGACCCACCTACTCTTAGCTTGACAGTGGGCAGAGCCAGATAGGTAAGCTGAGAGACTAGATTCCTATCAGGTCCAGTGGGCAGAGCCCGATTGGGAACCTGAACAACTAGTTCCCCATCAGGTCCACCTTCATTGTGATTGACAGCTGCCATCAGTAGGTTGATATCGATGCCACTAGTGGGCTGTCTGGCAGCTATGTAATCCATTCATTGTCAATTGTAAGGATGGTGGACTTATGGGGAACTATTCTCTCAGCAACATCCATCAGACTCTGCCAACTGTCAGTGTTCAGGCCTTTATCATTGGTTGTTGTGGCACTGTTGGGTAAACCATGCCACTGGTTGCTACGATGTTGTTGATTACACGTTTCTAGCAACCAGTAAGCAAAGATGTACACACAACTTTTCAGCCCCGTTTTAAAAATGGCACAAATACTAAATACATGAATGTGTCACAATTGTGGGTAATCTTAACAAAAATGTTGTAAGGATTTCATGAATTGGAGCAGGGACTGTACCATCAGAAAAGTATCAAATATACTAAATTCCCCAGAAACCGTTTTTTAACAGTGCAGGCCAGTAATGGAGGGTACCCTGTTAGCAAAAAAAATTATTGAAAGAGTTATGTTTTCTTTAGTTTAGTTAGAGAAAACAATATCAAATGTTCAAGGCATAAGACTCTTCATTTGGTCGATTAGTTAATAATAAGCCCAACAGAGGGGCCTTTGACTTTCAAAGCTTGTTAGTATTTCTGCAGAAAATGCAGCCTTAAATGCTACAGCTGACACAACCCAGAGAAAATAAAGTTATAGCATTACTGCAGTAGCAGTCTTCACTTTTACACCCAAGGCATTAGTTACCTTTAAACATTTTAATGGAAAGAAGTAAAAACACAGGCAATAAGACATTTATAAAATGACTGGATCTAATGAGTTTGTATCTACAGGTGACAGGTTGTGCTGTGTGTTGTGCTGCATATTACACACTTTTGATCATCCTATTCTATTAGTATTCCTGTTGTGTTTACATTTTGGGGTGTATGTTGCATGCTCCTTCCCTCCCCACTCTGTATGATGTTCTGTATGATATGAACGTTGCACTGCTTCATTTTGTATGCTGTACTGTATGTCACAGACTGTGCGCTACCCCATTGTTTATGCTGTGCTGAACAATACATACTCCAGACTATCACCTGCCATATGCTTTGACGTATGTTACATACTGTAGACTGTCCTACTCCATATGCTGTACTGAATGTATGTAAAAAAGATCACCCACCTGGCCCACAAGGGTTTGTTATGGGCTGATCAGTAACCTACTGATCAAATTAATGTAATCCATTGCTATCATTGATAAAAAGTATTGGTCATTCACCTCTACCTTTAATTTGTTGGCCTAGTTCAACTATCTCTGAAGCCAAGAAAAAAGAATAACACAGGCCCCCACATTACCTTCAAGGCATGCCTCTGGCAATAACTGTAAAGGTTTCCAGTGTGCTTTTTTCAGTTTTGAGATGGCACCTTCCTTGGCTGTAAAGGATAGGAGGGTGTAATTCCACTGTAAAATAAGTTTATTCATTTAAATTGATAAAAATGAATCTAATCTTTTATCACAGGTTCATCTAATTGGTTCTGTGGTATGCTTTCTTATGTAATAACTCTTATCCACACAGCAGATTGCAGTTCACTTAGTTGTCTTTTATCATGGACAGAACTCTAGTGAAGATCTAAAATCAGAAATAATGCAACACTAAGATGTTAATACAATTTTGATAGCATTCTGTGCATCTCAAAGAATAACAAATATCAGGGGTAGAGATAGCGGAGAGAATGTTCTTGTACTTTACTATTTTATAAACGTATATTGTCTGGCAAAGAACGGCCTCAGTTCAGAAAAGTTGTTCCTTAATATATGTTCTGTGAAAGATGGTAATCCAAACATCTTAATCAATATTTATTTTTCACATAAATCTTGAATTATCTTGACAACTGGATGACACATCCAAAATGCAGTTGATGTTAACACTGTATCATTATAGTTCACACAACTTTGGTAGCTGTCTTCATTCTTTTTGTAATGGCAGCTTTAAGATGTGAAACAAACTCAGTTGCTACGAAACAGACAGTTATGTTAAATAATCTTATATGTGCATTAACTATTATCAGAACAGATGGCTTGTGTGAAAAAAAACTAGAATAAGAAAACACTTATTTAAGGCTATAAAAAATAAAAATTTTAAAGAAATTCTTAGAAAAACTTACGTTAAACTTTGGAGGGGTCACTGTCAAGGTTATTCACAAAAGGGTGAAGAGTTTGGAGATGGCAGGAGAAGTGAACAATCTAGGACAAAATAGCTGAACTGGAAAGTGAGCTGAATTGGAGAATTTTTCCTAATTAGCTATGTTGTCCTAGATTGTTCACTTCTCCTGCCTTCCCCAAACTCTTCACCCATTTGTAAATAACCCTGTGTATCTTCCTGCAAGATCCTGGAAAGGCTTTCATGGTGGGATGGGGGGCGGGGGTGGTTGCTTTAAATGTCTCCTAAGAGTTCAAGAAATGTCTTTATATTTTTTAAATAATTTTGCCATGTAAATGTTTCATATTACTAGTCATACAGCAAGTAAAAAATAAAATGGAATAATAAATAAATAATAAAATATATATAGTTGCATAGTTGTTGAGTTTGAATAAAGGCACAGGTCCATAATGTCTATGTACATCCCATCACATTGTGGATAAATATACTGTATATATAGATATATATAGACATACAGTCTATCTATCTATCTATCTATCTATCTATCTATATATACTGCATGTATAGATATATATACTGCATGTATAGATATCTATATATATAGATAGATATCTATCTATACAGTATATAGATAGATATCTATCTATCTATCTATATATAGATAGATATCTATCTATCTATCTATATATATATTCTTAACTACACCATTCTGTACACTGGGTTGTACATTACTTACTTCAGACTAATCAACTCTGTACACAGTGCTGTACATTACATATAATTCCGATTGTCTCATTCTGAATTTTGTGCTGTACATTACATACTCCTTCCCTCCCACAGTACAATGTACTGTGTGATATGATCATTTACTGCCCCATTTTGCATGCTGTACTGCCTGTTATAAACTCTGCACCACCCCGTTATTTATGCTGTTCTGTACTTTACATACTCCTGACCATCCCATTTTGTATGCTGTGCTGTATGTTACAGCCTCCAGACTGTCCTTCTCTGTATGCTGTACTGAATGTTATATAAAAAAAAATGGAGTAATCGCCCAGGCCAAAAAAAATTGCCCCGGGCTCACCAATATCATAAAGCAGCTGTGGATGGATTTCACTTGAATTCTGGTTAATAAAAACTGGAGAAAAGTTTTAAATCTAAAAGCAAAATAAGATGACTAGCCAACTAGTCGTCAGTGGTCAGCACTTCTGTCTTGCAGCACTGGGGTCCATGGTTCAAATCCAGGTTCGCCCAGAACAACACAGGGAGTTTACATGTTCTCCCTGTGTGGGTGTGAGTTTGCTCCAGTTACTCCAGTTTCCTTTCACGCTCAAAAGACATGCTGGTAGGTTGATTGGCTTTTTTTAAAATTGGTCCTGTGAAAGGCTATATGACTCTGTGTACTTCAGTGAGAGATTGAAAAGGGCAACTTTCCCTGGCTAGGGAGTTAAGCCTTGCCCCAACAAGTACACCTCCTCTTTCAGAGGAGAGGAGAGAATATCCAGGCTGTACTGGGTGGATGCAGAGACAGACTGGAGAGCATCTGCATATCTGCAGAATAGGGTCTGGCAGAAAAACTGTATGTAACAGATTCTTTATGCATTTCCATTTATACTGGAAGCTGGAATAGCCACTCCAGTAGGAAGTAGTTAGGGATACTACTGTTAGTTAGCCTCCTAAGCTGGAGTAGGCCTTTTTGTTTGTGTTACTTTTGAGTTTCTGCTGGGAATTGTTTTGTTTGAAAAGGGAAAATGTAACCTATTGATAAAAAGAGACATTTTATGTTTGAGAACAATAAAGCTGCATTTATTGCCAATTCTGATTACAGACCAGTGACTTTTTAAAAGCCCTATAATATGTGCATATAAGAGAGGGATAGATTGTGAGCTCCTTGATGGCAGGGGCTGATATGAATAGTATGTAAAGCACTGTGTAAGTTGACAGTGCTATAAATACATGTAATATTCAATAAATGCACAACAATGATGTTTCAGTCTTTACTATCCTCCTTTAAAAATGAACTGATTTACAATTTGGTTTTGTATAGTCAAATAATATCTGCCCTCATTTTTCGGAGTAGTATATACAATGAAATGTCTCACCCTCTGCTAACGCCAAATTTCAGCTTTCTGAAACTGCATTAAGGGTATGAATAGGGTTCAGTAGGGCAGTGTTTTCAAAATAAAACTAAAATCAAGAGCATATGGACATGACCTCAAACTAGGAAGGAAGTTCAAAACTAACCTTAAAAAGTGTAGTTGATGCTTGGCGCCGACTTCCAGCAGAGTAAGTCAACAACAGTAAGTCAGTTTAACTTAGCTTGGGACAAACAGATCTATAATCTGACAATGGTTAACAAAATGAAAAAAAAAATGAAAACAGAAACAATTTTTTCTTTCTAAAAAGGCAGAATCAATAGACAACTTGGAGGGTTATTTACAATGCTGCGGAAGGCAGCTGAGGGAATAACCAACCCGAAGTGAAAAAAGCCGAATGCTGTTCGGCTTTTCACTTCAGGCTTGTACGGCTGATTTCAGCCGTACACCAACTGAAATGAGCTGTACGTCGGCTTGCTGAGGCTTGCTTCGGTTTGGCCAAACATGCCCAGCATGTTAGGCTGAGCCGAAGTGCAGAAGGAGTTCGGCTTAGCATTCGGCTTGGCTTTTCTGCTCTGTACCTCCGTGGTACCATGCAGAATAGAAAAACAGTGAAAAAAGTAGAAAAAAAAGGTTTACAATTCGAAATAAATGTTAAAAAATAAATAAAGATTATTGAAAACATTAAACAGAAACAGAAACAATTGAGCGCAGCTAGCAGTGAGCAGAAGCATATGCCTTCTGCTCTGCTGAGCAGCTCAGCCAGCTTCGGGAGCTGTACGGGCTATAGTGAATAGCCCGTAAAGCAGCCCTTCGGTTCTACTGAATCGAAGGGCCCCGGCGGCCGAAGCTAGCTGAAGAATCAGCCGGAGCTACGGCTGGTCCATCGGCTAGCTTTGTGAATAACCCTCTTGGTCTTTTTCTGCCATCACTTTATCGTGTTTCTATGTTTCTAAATTAATGTAATCCCTTGCTATCATGGATAAATAGCATTAGTTATGTGATTTATCATCTACCTCTACTTTTAATATGTTGTGCTAGCTCTTATCAACTGTCTTTTAATTCTAAACACCATAACACGCCCCAATATTACATTTCATTTATTCATACAATGCGTTATAAATTAATATGTCCTTCTATCATCACAAGTTCCCCTAAATGGTTTTATGGTATGTTGTTTTATAATAACTCTTATCCACACAACAGATTGCATTTCACTTAGTGGTCTTTTAACAGGGAGTAGAGGGGCAGCAGGGGTGTGGAATTCATATCACCCGACACCCGTGGCATGCAGTTTGCGGAGCTGGGCAGGTAGTTGAGGGGGTGCATTGAAGAACCTAGCCCTGGGGCAGCAGAGAGAGTAAATCCAGTCCTGCTGACCAAGACAATTACAAACCCTTTGGCAGGTAAATCAGTTCTCTTATATGTATTTTAATCACACATGTAACTTTTTCCTTGAATTTGACATTTGAACCGAAGGGGTCCTGGTGCCGAAGCTAGCCGAAGGATCGGCCGAAGCTACGGCCAGATCCTTTGGCAGCTTTGTGAATAGACCCCTATGTGAATTAGGTACAGCAACACATATAGTTCTGCTACATCTGCACAGCCATGATAAAGGAATCTTCAAATTAAAACCTTGAATAATGACATTGCCGCTTAATTTTTTTGTAACATTTTCCAACACACACAATTAGTTGTAATTAACAATATATTTTCAGTCAGGCAAAATTAAATGACACATTAGCACCAATCTATTATACATATAAATCCCACCTGAAAGCACTTGACTGATTTTAATAAACAAATGTATGTACACGCATGCATGTTTTACAGCAAATTAACTATATAGCTTATCTAGTTTTCCTTGTTCATTGTTGACAATTCCTTTAATTCACAATAAGTTATAACAAAGGGAGAGAAAAGTAATTAGTAAACAAGAATTAAATTAAAAATTTCATAAGTCTGATAAGTAAATAAATTAAATCACCCTTATCTCAGTTCCCACATTTAATTTTTTAACATTTCCAAACTCTGTCTGAAGATTCCATCAATGGAGGCAACTTACAAAATAAGGTTTTTTCTTTCTTTTTTCTGTTTTTTCTTTTTTAACTAAAGGATTTTAATTTATTTTATTTTTTTTACTCTGGCCAAGTGAACATACATTTTCTTTGAATCCCTAGGATCCTTAATAGGAGAATTAAAAGGTAAAATGTGGGTCTTGGATGCTAAAAGTTCTAAAATCTGGAATGAGACAACCAGGGTCTGACTGGCAACTTTTAGCCCGGGGGGCAAGTACAACCCAGACGACCATGGTGCAGCGACTTGGCCCCCCTCCCGCTCTGCCTCTTCCCCCCCCCCACTTGCCACTTTTGCCATCCATGTTATGAGAGTGTGAACAGTCGGGTGATGTGAAGACTCACTAGTCAGTCCATGAAAGGGGTGACTGGTTGGGGGATGGTGCTTTCCTCCCACTGGGCTCCCTACATGGTTCTGGCCTTACTCCGCTCCATGTCCGGTACTCAGGCACTCTCACCCACTGTAGGTCGCTGGACTTTTGGACTGTGAGCTGTGGGAGGATAGTGGGAGCAGCTGGACAGTGTCAAAGTCAGTGTTCCATAAATTTTCTCAACCACGTCAATTACAGTGGGGCCACGTCATCCGAATCAGATGTTTTCATGACCCCCTTTCTTCATGCACTTGTGCACCTGGAAGTGATGTGGCAGATACATTTCTGGGTTGAGGAAAATTATAGCACATTGGTAGTGGAGGGATGATTTGTCAGTTCTGTGCACGACACGACCGCTGTGCCCCTTTTAGTTCTGCGACTGACTCCAAGCTGTAGAGGGACTACAAATTTCAGCACATTATACAGCAATGCAGAATACCAAAAGCTATAAAGGACTATAAATCCCAGCAATACATTATACAGCAATGCAGAATAATAGTATATTAAAATGCTACATACTCTTTGCTGCTCTGCTCTGGGGTGTCAGCCTGATGTCTTGGTCAGAGGGTCTGAGGAGAGGTGTGGAAGGTCTCAGAATGGGTGGGGATGGTCTTAGCAGGGGGAGATGTGAGGGCGGCAGAAAAGCTGTAAGCAGACACCATGTGGTTCACCAGAAGGCTGCTGCGTGGTCCCCAGCAAACGTGGGACCCACACAGCCGAATCAATTTGGAAAATTAAAGCGCCGGTATCGGTTTTAAGTATCAGGGCATCTCTGGTTTGAAGACCTTTTGTAGGCGTCAAAAATCATGTGTAATAACACTAGCTAGGACTCTGTCACCAGCATGTGCACCCAAACTTGCTCTGCTCCCCTTCTGCTTTTTCTGTGAAGAGTTTATAACACAGAGTGCAGATGTCAGCTGTGTGACATAGCGTACAAAGGTCAGTAATAACACACAGTACAGGGGTCAGCAGTGTAATGTAAAGGTCATCATGTAACGCAGTGCAGAGGTCAGCATGTAATGCAGTGCAGCAGTCAGCATGTAACGCAGTGCAGCAGTCAGCATGTAACGCAGTGCAGCAGTCAGCATGTAACGCAGTGCAGCAGTCAGCATGTAACGCAGTGCAGAGTTTAGTATGTAACGCAGTGCCGAGGTCAGCGGCCAGTATGTAATGCAGTGCAACAGTCAGCATGTAACACAGTGCAGCAGTCAGCATGTAACGCAGTGCCGTGGTCAGCGGACAGTATGTAATGCAGTGCAGCAACCAGCATGTAATGCAGTGCAGAGGTCAGCATGTAACGCAGTACAGCCGTCAGTATGTAACGCAGTAGAGCGGTCAGCATGTAAGGCAGTGCAGCGGTCAGCATGTAACACAGTGCAGCGATCTGCATGTAACGCAGTGCAGCAATCATCAGTCAGTATGTGACACAGTGCAGAAGTCAGCATGTAACGCAGTGCAACGGTCAGCATGTAACGCAGTGCAGCAGTCAGTATATAAAGCAGTGCAGAGGCCAGTGGTCAATATGTAACGCAGTGCAGCAGTCAGCATGTAAGGCAGTGCAGAGATCAGCATATAACGCAGTGCAGCAATCAGCGGTCAGTATGTAACTCAGTGCAGCAGTCAGCATATAACGCAGTACAACGGTCAGCATGTAACGCAGTGCAGCGGTCAGTAAGTAACGCAGTGCAGAGGCCATCAGTCAGCAAGCAATGCAGTGCAAAGGTCAGCATGTAACACAGTCAGCATGTAACGCAGTGCAGCAGTCAGCATGTAACGCAGTGCAGCGGTCAGTAACGCAGTGCAGCGGTCAGTAACGCAGTGCAGAGGTCACACAGAAAGAAGAGTGACTTACAGTGACTCTTTTCCTCTCCTGTTTCAGGTGCTGTGCCATCTTCTTTTCCTCTTTTGGTGGGGGTGGGTGGGGGGAGGAGCAAGGTTTCCTGCACGTTTGGAGATGATTCCAGCCACTTCCTGCAGTCCTCTTTTTAGGACCCAGCAGACAGGCAGTAGTAGTGCAGTCTCCCTCCAGCCAATATCAGAAGAAGTGGGCGGAGGAAGCTGCCGAGGAGCCCGAACACTACACGTGCTGATCAAAGGCAGCCAAAGAGCTGCTTCTTCTCCTCCCAGACTGCTGCAGGAGCAGAGCGGCCGACAGGGGAGAGATGAACAAAGCGATTGCTGCTGTGCCGGCGGGGGCCGTTTTTACAGTCACCAGAGAGGCCCGGGGGAAATTGCCACCCTGCACCCTGGCCTAGTCCGCCCCTGGAGACGGTGTGGTTCACAGGGTGATCGTCAAACTCCTCCAGTGTACAAACATGAATCCAGATCCCATTGAAGTTTATAGATACCCATCTTTAAGACCAATTCTGGCTATTTCCAAGCCTAATAAGTAAGGAATTGTCAAACAATGGTCACGGGGATCAGGGCACTGCCAGGGGGCATATGTACCAATGTGAAAAAAAAACATTTGGCAGGGAGTAGTTTGTAGACATTCCTTTATTGTTTAGTAAAAGCACACAATTATACTACTGGGTTGGTTTTCTTGGGTTTACTGCAAGAACTAAGATGGTTAGTTGAAAAGATAAAAGCAAAATAGATGCTCAGAATCAACAGTATTAAAGAAATGTGTGCCTGTGTATGAACATCTTTTGATATTGGTTTGTTTTACCAGGTGTAATTTTAATGACATATATATTTTTTCATACTTTTCTTTCTTTTATTTTAGCCTCTTTTTTGCCTGGGCTGTCAACTTCTTTCTACTCAACTGGGATACATGCATGATTTATCTTTTGCTCCAGAAAGGGATTTTCCTGAATGTCAACATATGTAAAACTATTGTTATCTCCTGGGTTTGTTATGTGCAGTCCGTGCAGTGTGAATTTAGCAAAGGCTGTGTCAGAATCAAAAACAGAAAAATAATACTGGTAGGCAAGAAGAAGTGTAAATATCACATGCATTAGAGTTTAAAAACAGTGAAGAAAAATGTAGACTAGACATGTGCGATTCGGTTCGTTCCGAAATTCGTTTTGGACGCATTTTCGGAAATTCGGAGATTCGGATGCATCCGAATTCCGAATTACAGCTAAGACGAATGCAAACGAATCTGAAATTCCCGATTTCCCGAAATTCGTTATTGGACGAATTTCGTTGCACCATTGACACCATTTTACCTCTACAACACATCTATGCTTAGAGTACAGAGGCTATAGTGTAGGGGTTAGAGCAAAGGATTCTCATTGCTAATGTCCTAGGTTCAAATCCCGGCCAAGTCAACTAATATTTAAAGTTTTTATTTTTTTCCTTTGCTTTTGAATTGGCATTCTCCTAACATTCCTACCAGACCTAAAGGGTCTGGTATGAATTGGGGGGAACCTCAGGCTTTTTTTTGAATTGGGGGGGAACCTGCAGGCAGTCTGCAGAAGTTGAAAAAAAAAAGAGCGTGAGGTTACCTCTAATCGGCTGAGCCGAACCTCCGGCAGGCTACTCACTGCTGTCCGGCTTATTCTCATAGATGCCGAACAGCAGTGAGTGAATAGCCGAATGCCGCCGACTGTCATTCGGCTCGGCTATTCTGCTCAGTACCTCTGTGGTACCGAGCAGAATAGAAAAACAGTTAAAAAAGTAGAAAAAATAAAATAGAAAATGATTGGGCAGAGCTAGCAGTGACAGCTAGCTCTGCCCAACTGTTTTCTATTGGCCGGGCGGTTCTGCTGCCGCCAGAAAAAAAAATCACCATAGGAGTGCATAGCTAGATTCCTATTGGCTATTTCACTTTGCAATAGCCAATAGCAAACTAGCTATAGCACCCGCCCTCTTCTGCTGTCAATCAATAAAAGGGTAAATGATGGAGAACTTCAGGTCCCCTCTGCTGATTGACAGCAGCAGTGGGCGGGTGCAATAGCTTTTATTCTGACGGTAGCCAACGGCTCCGATGTCAGAAGAAAAAAAACAACAACAGAGCAGGGAAAGGTTTACTCTGCTCCATTGAGCAGAGTAAAACTTTCCCAGAGAAAGTGTTTTTCTCCCGGGCGGCCGGGAGCCGCTATCTAATAGTGGGAGACTCCCGGAGCTTCCGGGAGAGTTGGGCTGTCTGGAGATCAGTGTCCCTGGTTGACTGGTAAACAGGGACGCTGATCTGTCTGTGCAAGTTGCCGGAGTCAGCCGTGAGATGACGGCTGGCTCCGCCCGGCAGTCATTAGCAGGCTATTGGCCAGCCAATGGCCGGCCATTCGGCCAGCTTCGGCTTAGACCTCGGCTCAGTCAAGTCGAGGCATATGCCTTCAGCTCGACTGAGAGGCTCGGCCAACTTTGGGAGCTGTTTATATATATATAGATATATAGATATATATATTTATTTATTTTCAGCAAAAACATATCTGGTATTTGTTGTTTGCCCAATTCACAGAAAATGTTTTTAGCGCTGTGCAATAATCTGATACCATTGGAACATATAGTGGGCATTAAAAAGAAGAGTTGCTGTATAGGCTTTCATGTAGTCACACCTGACTGATGAGAAGCCTTGGCACAAGATTATATCCCATTCTCATTCCACATATAGGCCATTGCCCAATAACTACATCAAAGCTATTTATGTTTTAAGTGCAAGGCTACAGCTTTATTGGAATAAGGAACATTTGAGTCAAACATCCAAGCAAATAACAAAAGCATTTAATAATAACTTTGTGCCAGTCACAGATAAATTGTGCGCAGCAATTAGCAAATTTTCACCAAAACAAGCACCTGCTCAAGACAGGCATCTTACTAACCAAAACCCACTGGGTGATACTTTGAAAACATTGATCAGCTCTGCTGGTAAAGCAATGACAGCAGACAAAATGGGAGGGTGGGTAGGGATTTTCCAGAGGGCTAGTTGGATTCAGGTCAGTAGTCCTACCTCTCACCCCTACATAAGTGATAACCTAATTAACTCAGTCTCAGATGCAGTGTAGCCAGTAGTGGCCATATTGCCACATCTTTTAAGAGGGAATAGACACTATGGACCATATCTCTGCCATGATTCCAGCACTCAAGGCTCACCCTTTTTTTATAATTCAAGGTGCTTTTTATTCTGAGACTCAGGAGCTTGCATGTGACTTAGTAAATGGGTACAGCTTAACTGTACCATACTTCCTAATCCTAGCTGTCCCAATTTTTGCGGAACTGTCCTAGAATTTAAACCAAATCTCACCCATCCCATATCCTGGCTTCTGGTGCTAGATTGCTTGTTCCAGCACCCAATGCCGGTATCTGACTGGCACAAGTACAGGAGAGCGGAGGAAAACCTATGCCCACTTCCTGTTTCAATACCATCACATGACTGAAATAGATTTCCCTTGCTCTCAGGCACTACACTGATCTGTGGCCTGAAGGAGGTTTGGAGGGGGCTGAGGTCTGGTCTTAATGGAATTATGATTGTATTTTTATATCTTAAAACTAACATTTAGTAGTCAGCCTTGTTTGTTTGCAGTTATCGGATATTCATCAATGAACACAGGTCCAGGTGTTTCTGCACAGCTGCAATAAAAATTAAGTTTTGTACATCTGGTGCTAGATGTTACAGATGTTGGCAGGAATTTATATTCTGGAAAAATGAGATGGAGGTTCTTTGTCAGAATGTGAAAAATACATCACAAAAGGAGAGTCAAGTTGCTGGATCTTAGGCCCGGTTCACACCTGGGCGTTTTGTAGCTCGTTCCTATGCTCTGCAAAACGCTCAAACACCAAAATCCCATTATTTCCTATGGGTATGGTTCACACCTGGGCGTATTACAGGCCGTATGAACGCGCTACAAAACGTCCTACGCCCAAAGAAGTACAGGAGCTTCTTTGTGGCGTTTTTGTTGCGAGTTTCCATTGGGATACAGCCAAGTAGCCCTCGGAAACGCGCGTTTGTCGCACATTTTTTTACCGCGAATCAAACATGCGACACAAAACGTGTGACAAACGCGCATATTCGATACGCCTAGGTGTGAACCCAGCCTTATCATCAAGGAAATCTTGCAGTACATTGTGTGACTTTTTTTGTGTGATATAGATAAACAAGTTCTACAATTATACACTACTGCATGAGAACATAAATAGTGTTGGACATAGACATGCAAAGATGATCAGACGGTGGTGCACAATATGTTGGTAGATGTCTTTTGGACCAGTTTATGCTATAAACATGCATGCTTGGGTCACATGAGTGAATCTGCTTATGCAGGAGGGTGGAAGAATGTACAGTTTGCACTGTAGAATGTCCCTGCTCAGTCTTACTTTTTCCTTTTACTGACACCAGAGTCACATAACTTTGGGAAATTTTTTTCCTCTCACCGACCACAAATGCCAGGCATTTTTTTTGCTTATGACAAATGATGCCAGGCAGTTTTACCCCACAGACCAATGACAAGGAGCATTTTTTCCTAACACTGGGGGATGTTTTACCCTCACTGATGTCAGAGCTAATTCTCCCCACCCCCCACTAATGTCAGAACATGTTTTCCTCTTACTACTGACTAATAACATCACGCATTTTTCTCCCATTGACCAATGATACCGGACATTTTCTCCCACTGACAATGACATAGGACATTTTTTTTTGCCACTGACTAATGAAGCTGGTCTTTTTCTTCCACTGACTAATAACACCAGACATTTTTCTTTCATTGACCAACAACAGTGGGTTATTTCATTGTTTCAGTGTTTCAGTGCATACCTCCCAACTTTCGACTTTCAAAAAGAGGAACAGCACAGTGATGCATTGCAGGTAGTGGGCCACAGGAAAAAGTGGGTAGCTCTGTAGTAGCACAAGGACTGTGGCAAATGTGCAGTGTATACTGTGCATAGGCTCACATTCCATTTGTAGTGTAGACTTACACTTAATATTTAGTGTTATGTAGCCACACCCACTTTTTCCGGTGGCACACTTCCTGCAATGCATCATCCCTTCACTGGGCTTTTCCTCTTTTTAAAGTTGAAAGCTGAGCGGTATGTACTATGCAACTTAGTTAAACCCTGGACAACACAGCAAGCTACCTTAATCAGTTCAGCTAATGGGAAACCCTGGACTTTATTTATAAAAACTGCAATAAACAAAAGCATCTTTAGGCTAAGCTAACATGGCTGCACTGGTGTGCTGCAGTGCATTAATTTTTTTATTGCATCCCAATGCACTTTGCCAATAGACATGCATTACATTACAAGTGTGTAGTGCATTAGCATGTATTGTGGTGCTCTGTGTTACAAAAAAAATGTGTATTAAGCAGCCCATTCAAAAAAATAAGCTGTCTTCGTGCAACGCATGTTAATGAGCAACTATTACTGCATAGTAGATGTGTGAGCCCGTTCTAACAGGGTTATTCACAAAAGGGTGAAGAGTTTGAAGAAGGCAGGAAAAGTGAACAATCTAGGGCAACATAGTTGATGTGGAAAAATTATCCTATTCAGTTAACTTTCCAGTTCAGCTATGTTGTCCTTGATCGTTCACTTCTCCTGCCTCCCTCCACCCTTTTGTGAATAACCCTGTAAATCTTTTATGTGAAGGAAGTCATTTCAAACATTGTTATGGGCAGCACCTTCATTATGGTTAGCAGTCCAAATGAGCTAATCGATTTGAACAATATAAAAACAAGATAACAACTCTTAAATGTAACATCTGTGATATATCCTGCCTACTCAGCCACCGGTAGAGTTCTCCAATCAGCAGGGAGAATTAACTTTGCTGACTAGAAAGCTCTAACTGTGGATCCTTGCAGTATGCTACAAGGGGTCAGGTTTTCTGCTAAAGTCTGTGGCTGCTTCTAAAGACAAAAGAACTTAAATGAACATTATGATACTGTCTTAACCATGCCTATTGAGGGAAAGCCACTGTAAATGAGCCATGTCCACTTTTTCTTGCTGCATGCTATATGCACTGCAACAATGTTTACCGCTCTCCCCCATATGTACAAACTAATGCACTCCATCTATATGCAAAGAGTTAAATTGGAGTATTACTTCAATGCACTTCACCTCACTTCACACTTTAGCAATGCAGGCCCAAGTATGTGCAATGTTCTTTTACATTATCTATTCATTCTACTAAATGTCAACTCACTCAAGTGTAGTAAGGATGTTGTAAAAGAAAAGAAATGGTTGAATAAAGTGACTACAGTACATTTCAGAATTACTCAGGTTGCTTATGTTACAGGTGACTTCAGTAAATAGATTGGCTAGCAGAATTTCTACTGGCTGCTAAGCAACTTTAAAGTGAACAAAGTTTCACCTAAATTTTACGAACATTATTTATTTTCTTATAACTCAGATTATTGAGAAGAAACACAATAAAAAAGAAGATATATTTTATTTTGTATGACTTGGATTGTCTTATGTTACCTCACACTTATACTATGCACAGAATACGACCTTTAAGCATATCTAAACCCAAAAACAAAATGTTGACTTATCAATTTAGCAATCCTTAGATGTGATCACTGCATTCATTTTTCTTTTTTTAGGCTCTTTTTTCTCTTACTTTGACTGTTAATTCACTTTTTGGGTGTTTCGATGCACGCTCCACGGGCTTAAGAGAATAAAGAAAACAAAGTGCATGTGAACACACACAAAAAAAGTGCACAGAAGGGGTGCTGTCTAACGGGTCTGTCTCCCGAAGACACAGGCCCCTTCCCCTGGGGCGCAAGGCTCCTGACAGGTGTTGTTTGACTGGGCCATGTAAATTTAAAAAATAGGGATGAGCCAAGTAATTTAGGAAAAAAAGTGTGTGGGGGGGGTTTGTTTATCTCATTTTTTGTTGTTTGTCAATGAGGCTAATGACGGGGAGAATCTTTTGGCTCCCAGATAGTTGAGAGGAGATTTTGTAACCTTCAGAAGCCATTTTAAGCCCACTGCATCCTTAAAATGATTAAAATCTTCCTTAAATTTGCTTTTTTAGTTGACTTAAACATATTTTGACAAAATAGCAAAATTCCAAGTAATTCTCCTGATTTTGCTAAAATGTTGGACATGAAAGCTCTCATTATCACTTATCCCTCAGGAATGATTTGACATAAATACAAAACATTTGGAAGTCAAAACAACTTCCATACATGCATTTTATTTGGGTATTTAGCAGTTTGCCTGGAATTCATCATTGAGTGCTTTTGGGTTGCAGTTGTGTAGTTATAAAATCAGCTATTTTGTTTTATTTCGCAGCACCCTTTTCTAAACATATTCATTGCAAAAAGGTACTAACATATTCAAACCTTTTTTACAGGAACTTCTTGAGTCCATTACTTAGGTACCCATTAACATTTTATGCTTTTTAGTCCTTTGCTGCTTTAAAATCTAATGAGGTCATAATTTAGAAAATACTGACTTCTAAGGGAAACAGATGACAATGCTTAACAGAAGGGGATACAACTGAGACCATGGCATACCCAGTACTTCCCTTTTTTTTCTGTTATGTACTCGTATAACACTCTATACAAATCAAAAACAGCTAGAACACTCCGTGTTGAAAGTACCATAATTTAGAAAGGATTTGCAAACTCCATTTTAAATCTGATCTTGGTTTATCAAATGTGCTTCCTGTGCATAGGCATGTTTGTCCCTGGGACCTAGTTATTCCCCTACTGGATGCTGGCATTTTCTCTCTCGTACATCATACAGAAGGGGAAGCCAGGCTGTCGATCACAGTATGAAATGTCAGGGACATATTGCTCTTCCCTTGACAGTTATATGTCACTGGAAATGAAAAGGTTCATCATTTTAGACTGTTTGCAGAAGTGTGATGGTCAGTGAGTATTACTATTTCAGAGTGACTTGAGTTAGTCACAATGGGCTCCTATCGTGAGAAAAAACTACCTGTCTAAAGAAAATATATTCAAATCTAAAATCTAAAACCTTATATAGTTTTGAAAAGAGTGGTGATGGGATAGAACCCCATTAGTCTTTATCGCTCTCTGTGCCCCTGATGTGACGGAGTGCCCCTTTACTCAGTGACAGATATGGGTCCCTGTAACTCAGTTTCCCACAATCTTCTGGGCTCCCACAATTCCCTGCACTCCCACCATCCCCTGTGCTCCTGGACATGCTCAGGGGATATACATTCTAGCTCTTCCTGCCCTCTTGTGTTCAAAGAGACCCTGCCTGATGGGACAGCAGTGACTGGGCAAATGAGCAGGTGCTGGGTCTTCCCCAGTTAAGTCTGGTGTGTGCACAAGAGCATGTAGCTTCTGTACAAACCCCAGTCACTGGAGTGGACTTTGTTACAGTTAGTTCAGGGATACTGCACACACAGTGGGGTGGCTATACTTTCAACCACCAGAACCTCCTGACTGAAGGCATCTGCAACAGTGTCAGTGTAAAGCAAGTGTATGAGTGGCCAACCACCTTAGCTATCGTCCTGCCTTCCAGTGAGAGCATGTTGAAAATGAATTTCCAGCAAGGAGTTTATGCAAGTAATATCCTTCCATAAGCTTTACTAGAACTGCTAACTCTACATTTTCACCAGAACAGAAATAATGATCTTCTAATGGGGACTGGGGAGACTTCTTTCTGTGGTAAACTATATATGGGGGGGATCTCCCCAATAAGACACGGATAAGATAAAAAAAATACAGGTGTCTACTATATTCAAACTGGAAAAAATAAAAAAAGGTTTTGGCTTTAGATACACTTTCAAATTAAAATACAGACATGTCCATCTGGACACACAGAGAGGCACAAAATCTTTCAGATATACTACTGTTCACATTCTTTCAAAAGAAAATGCATGAAAAAAAAATTCAATTTTCTCTTAACACACAATCTAGCTTGCCCTAAAATGGCCGTCGAGGGAACACGATAAAAGAACATTATGTAAAGGTTGCTTGAGAAAACTTTAGGTATTGTAACACAAGTCTGCCTTTTCCCACACACTGAAGGATTGTAGCAAGCACCATAATTTAGTGGTGCTTGCAATTTCAGTTTTCATACAGAGAATAACTGCTTGAAAAAGAGGTCATATCCACTTGCTGCACTGAGCTGTAAAAACCTCATCTGGAATTCATGAGCTGCTGCATTTCTCTACAAAGCACAAGGAACTTCCAGTAAGTTGTTTCATTTCTTCCTTTCCCATAGAGAATGTGCACTGCTATTACTTGACTGAGGACATTGTTTGTTTAGATGTCTCTGATTATTTCTGGCATCAACCAATGATTGGAAGAGCAATAAATGATCTGCAGCTCAATTTAGGAAATTTACTTTCTGGCATATAAAATTATATTAATAGTCAATCAGTTAAAACATGTTTTGCTCCTGAATGCAACATTTTTTTTCACTTGAAGTTAAATTAAATTAAAGGTCTCTTATTTATTTTCATATATCTACTGCTAGTAAGCAATAGCTATATGCCCCATGATTTTTTATTTTTTTTTTAAAGTGGGCAAATACCTAATTACTTCCCTGTTTCAGCTCCTCTCGCTGAAGATCTCCTGGCTTACGAACGGCTGTGAAGGTGGAAGTGTGCGGGCGCATGCGCAGTAGAGTGGAGAGAAGAGAAACAAAAGTGAATAAATGCAGGAGCTCCACGTTGGACAGACACTCTGGGACATTATCTGCAGCTCAATTTAGGAAATTTACTTTCTGGCATATAAAATTATATTAATAGTCAATCAGTTAAAACATGTTTTGCTCCTGAATGCAACATTTTTTTTCACTTGAAGTTAAATTAAATTAAAGGTCTCTTATTTATTTTCATATATCTACTGCTAGTAAGCAATAGCTATATGCCCCATGATTTTTTATTTTTTTTTTAAAGTGGGCAAATACCTAATTACTTCCCTGTTTCAGCTCCTCTCGCTGAAGATCTCCTGGCTTACGAACGGCTGTGAAGGTGGAAGTGTGCGGGCGCATGCGCAGTAGAGTGGAGAGAAGAGAAACAAAAGTGAATAAATGCAGGAGCTCCACGTTGGACAGACACTCTGGGACATTAGAGTCTGCGGTGGATCAGAAACCAGCACCAGCGCTGGAGGGACTGTCGGAAACCAGTGAAATGAAGAACGTAATCAGATCAAGAGGCATCAGATGAGGTAAGTGCCCACAGCAGCATTGGGGGAGGGGACCCTTTAATGTCACTTTTAGATGGAAATATTTCTCTTTTTGGGGTGTATAATTCTTCCTTTACCATTATGCTTTACGATTTTATATATAATTAGCAAAGCTGTATTTTTAGAAAATAGTTGGATTTGCTTTGTTTTCAGCTTATATAAGTAAAGTGTATGTCTGGGAACAATAAAAAAAATCTGCAGTGCATCTTTGCAATACATGCACATTTCCCCATGTTTTTCCTCTTTCAATGTGCTACAAGTACAGAAAAACATTGGTTGATCCTGCCAGAAATCCAGGGAGCTTTTAACTTCCTGCTGTTGGCTGACATCTCTGCTTCGACTGCAGTGAAATGCAGCACACAGTCATGATGTCGACATCAGCAGGAAGAATGAGAGATGAGGGGGTCCCAGAAGCAGGGCTGTCCATATAATGAGGAGGTACCCTGAGGGTGTTGCCTCAGGCAGCATCTTCTTGGGTCACGTAGGGGTCGGCAGGCAGAGCAGCATGACTGCTCTGCTGCACAATGTTTGCAGTTTGCCATCTGTCCCAATCCTGGCCAGAGCATTCAAGGTGCTAAAAGCCAGACGGGGAGATGTGTAGGGCCATACACATATCCCCACCCAGCTCTTAGCAATCTCAGACACTCTAGCCAGCATCCCACTCAGCTCCTGGCAACCAGTTATGCCACTGGTTGCCAGGAGCTGAGCAGTACACTCTGGCAGGCATACCCCTCCCAAATAGCGTGCATCACCAGCAGCCCCCAACCCCCCAATATAGCCCCCGCCACCTGACTCTTTCGAAAGTATTGGTTTCCCAGTGTACTTCCGAAGGGGGGGATGTTGAGGGGTGACAGGTTCACTTTAAAGTTGAACTCTGGGTAAATATATAAAACAAACATCTTTTGCAGTTTTGTATTCATTATTATATCATTAAATGTGAAAATGCAAGCAGTGTAAGTACCATAATTTGACCTGGTGTCAGTCTTTTGCAATCCCCTATACAGCAGAGCTCAAAATGAGAGAAAACTGTGCTGGATTGCTCATGTGCTAAAAAGGAACATGTTCATATCTGGAGGGAGCAAAGTAACCGAGAGATGAACTTCTCAGTTTGCTGCTTCTCCTTTCACTGTCCAGTCACACACTAAGGGAGGGACCATTTAGGAGCCCCCATCTCCCGAAACACCCTTCCCTCCCAGGTGTTTTATATTAAAACATTTTTTTCCTGCAGAGCTGTTCTGAAAATGTCACAACAGCTTCCTCTATTACCTCCAGTGGTGGTGGGGGGCATTCATCTGAGACTAATCAATGCTCACATAATGTGTGAGTACCATTCAGTCCTGGAGTACTGTGAGTCCATGCCAGCCTGATGATGCACCCCAGGGGGCCACGTAGGAGACAGGCTGAGTTTATAGAACAAGGCACTGAGGAGGAAGTCAGGGACAGTGCTGGAGCTTGCAGAGGTTAAGTACAGATTGGTAAAATCTTTTTGTTATACAGGAGGAAAGGGGATCCAAAACACAATTTTTGAAGTTCCACTTTAAATACTACTCATGCCACTTTTTAACAAGCTATTTGATATTTGCAAAAGTTTGATTCCCTATCGAATCACCAAAAAGTACGCTTGTTGTATTATTTAGAAAATGTAACTGTTTTGAGCAGTTTTCCATTTTATCTCTGCATACAAATATAGCAGAACACAAAGCCTTTTTTTAATTTTTATTTTAAATCTAATCATTCGTGATTCAGCTTTTACTATTAAAGGAAAGTGATACATCATCCATTCAGTCAGCTGCGAAGGCTTTAGGAACTAGGTCTCTCTTCAAGCACCGAACACAAAGACATGCATAACTTATATGTTGTGGGTTTTCTTCCCTGATAAAAAGTTAATAGGGTGGTAAAAAAAATCTACTTAAAGAGTCAATTTAAACAGTAGTGCTCGAGAGCTGTTTGAGAAATAATGATTGCTTTTCAGCTGCACCATTTACATTTGCTTATTATGGGGAAAGCTAATTAGCATCTGCCTGAAAAAAATATTAACATGTACTAACTATAGATATGCTTCTTCTCTAGCTATTAATAAAAGGAGACAAGTGAATCAAATAGCATGAACCCGGATTAGATCCAGATTCTGATGATTTGTTCGGTGTATTTTTGCAAGTTTGCTGGCTGGCAATGAGCCCCAGATAAGAAAGTTTGTAGGTTTTAGTATTACATTTCTTCAAAGGTGTATTGTATATAAGATCTTTGGTGTTTATTCTGCAGTAGCTCTCTAGTATGGGCCAAAACAATATTATTGTGGAATTTTATGCCAACCCAATGGTTTCATTCAGTGCCCATGTGATATTTTGTAATCAGTGACTCTCCTATACTTATTTGTAATCTTTAATTTGTATTGTAAATCACATAAAAAACATTCAAACAGAATTTTTTTTAAAGTTCTCACCAGAGAATTTATGTCATTTTGGGGCGATGTTTGGTTGTCTCTCCATATTCGTCTGCTTTTTCTTCTGTCTGTCCAAATGCCATAGGAAACTACTAAGAATGACAAAACTTTCTGAGCACACTGGTCTTGGACATTTCCTATGGTTGCTGCATAATTAAGCAGCCACAATGCACCAAGAGCTCCTTCCACAGTATCATCATCATCACCATCTTTCATTACAGCAAGAGGCTTCACTTGTATGTTCTTGTATGACATCATCATCATTCATTACAGCTAGAAGCTTCATGTTTATCGATTAAAATTTCATATTTTCGCTCACTGTGTGGACTCAGGCCTGTTGTCATACATCTGCACATCTGCAGGCAAGAGATATGTTAAGCCAGTCTGAGGATGTGATAGTAACTCCCGTTCAGGGTTACACCAAGGCATAGAAATAAAGCAACGCTCCTCTATTGCTTTAGCATGGTGCTCGCTGGAAGGAGTGTGCCTTTGCTTGAACCAAACAGGTACATAGTAAAGTAAGAATCCATCCGCACTCTGTTCCATGCTGAATCAATTTATTGATAGCTAGTTTACTATTTTTACATGGCTTGTGTACTGAGTGGGGTTTTTTGGTTATTTTTGGTATATTGTTAATATAGATATAGTTACATAGTATTTGAGGTTGAATAAAGACATAAGTCCATCAAGTCCAACCTATTGCTGATGTGTGCACATGTATATATACACACACACACACACACACACACACACACACATATATATATATGCATATACATACACATACATATATGTATACATACATATATAAATACATACTACACACCCACACATACACACACCGGTCCTTGTATCAGTTCATTCTTAAGTGTACCTGTACCCCTGTATGTTATGCTTTCTCAGGAAATCGTCCAAAAGCTTCTTGAATGATTCCACATTCTTAGGACTTGTCTTTGCAATAAATCCCCTTCTTAATACAAGACAGGACTCTACTTGCTTTGTTTACAGCAGCCTGGCACTGCAAGCTATTAATCAATCTGTGGTCTACAATGACCCCCAAATCTTTTTCTGACTTCCCTAGTGGCATACCCATGATTGTATAGCCCATTTGCTTATTTTTAATCCCAAAGTACATTACTTCGCATTTATCGACCTTATCTGACATATATTAGCCCACTCCCCTATTTTATCCAGGTCCTCCTGTAATGTTAAACTGTCTAGGTCCGTTTCAATTACCCTCCCGATTTTGGTATCATCAGCAAACACTGATACATTGCTATTCACACCCTCACCGATGTCGTTAATAAATAGGGTGAACAGCATGGGGCCTAGCACAGAACCCTGAGGCAAACAGCTCATGACACTCGCACATTCCTAAAAGCTGCCATTTATAGATAGTCTTTGTACCCGTTCCTGTAGCCAGTAGACATGTGCACTGCCAAACAATTTGTTTAGTTTCGTTTCGTTTTAAATTCGGATTTGTGTTATTTCGTTTTTCGGGATTCGGGTGTGAAAGTCAATTCGGATTCGGAATTCAGATTCGGACGAAATTCGGTAGCGGTAGTCGAACGTTCGTTTCGTTTTCTGTTCTTATTCGTTTCGTTTGCAGCAAAGTGACATTTGAGGGGGAAAAATATTTTTCTCCTCTAATGTCACTTTGCTCCAACGAACGAAACGAATAAGAAACGAATAAGAACAGAAAACGAAACGAACGTTCGACTACCGCTACCGAATTTCGGAAATGGAAATTCGGATTCATTTGCATTCGTTATGTCTGTAATTCGGAATTCGGATACATCCGAATGTCCGAATTTCCAAAAATTCGTCCGAATTTCGATTCGGAACGAAACGAATCGCACACGTCTAGTAGCCAGTACTCTATCCACGTCAGGGGCGGACTGGGCTGTGGGGCAGGGTGACAATTGCCCCCTTTTTTTCTCTATTTTTTCTAAATCGCTTTTTTTCCTCTATCGGCCGCTCTGCTCCTGCAGCAGCCGAAGAGGAGAAGAAGCTCTTCGCCTGTCTTTGATTAGCCCATGTAGTGTTCGGGCTCAACGGCAGCTCCCTCCGCCCACTTCTTCTGCCATTGGCTGGAGGGAGGCTGCACTCCTACTGCCTGTCTGCTGGGTCCTAAAGGGAGGGCAGCAGGAAGTGTCTGGAATCACCTGAAAACGTGCAGGCAAACCTCACTGCTCCCCCCACCCCCCACCAGGAGAGGAAAAGAAGATGGCACAGCACCTGAAACAGGAGAGAAGAACCACTGTAAGTCCCTGACTGCTGCACTGCTTTACTGACCGCTGCACTGCGTTACTGACCGCTGCACTGCATTACATGCTGACTGATGCACGATTTTATTGACAGCTGCACTGCATTACATGCTGACGGATGCACTGCTTTACTGACAGTTGCACTGTGTTACATGCTGACCGTTGCACTATATTACATGCTGACCGCTGCACTGCGTTACATACTGACGGCTGCACTGTGTTACATGCTGACCGCTGCACTGCGTAACATAGTGATGCCTGCACATCGTTACATGCTGACGGCTGCACTGCATTACATGCTGGTCGCTGCACTGCATTACATACTGACGGCTGCACTGCTTTACAAACTGACCGCTAGCCTCTGAACTGCATTACATACTGACAGCTGAACTGCATTACATGCTGACCTCTGCACTGCGTTACATGCTGACAGCTGCACTGTATTACATGCTGACCTCTGCACTGCGTTACATATTGACAGCTGCACTGCGTTACATACTGACCTCTACACTGCATTACATGTTGACCTCTGCACTGTGTTACATGCTGACCACTGCAATGCATTGCATGCTGACCGCTGCACTGCATTACATGTTGACCGCTGACTTCTGCAATGCGTTACATACTGACAACTGCACTGTGTTACATGCTGACCGCTGCACTGTGTTAGATACTGACTGCTGCACTGCGTTACATGCTGACTTCTGCACTGCGTTGCATGTTTGCTGCACTGCATTACATGTTGACCTCTGCACTGCGTTACATGTTGACCGCTGCACTGCATTACATGCTGACCACTGCATTACATGCTGACTACTGCACTGCATTACATGCTGACCTCTGCACTGTGTTACATGCTGACCTCTGCACTGTGTTACATGCTGACCTCTGCACTGTGTTACATGCTGACCTCTGCACTGTGTTACATGCTGACCTCTGCACTGTGTTACATGCTGGCTGCTGCACTGCGTAACATACTGACCTCTGCACTGCGTTACATTTTGACCTCCACATTACATTGTTGATCTTTGCACTGCTTTACATACTGACCTGTTGCATTGCTGTATAATGTATTGCTGGGATTTATAGTCCTCTATAGCTGATAGTATTATTCTGCATTGCTGTATAATGTGCTGACATTTGTAGTCCCTATACAGCTTGAAGTCAGTCACAGAACTAAAAGGGGTGCAGCGGTCGCGTGCGTGCACAGAACTGACAATGCATCCCTCCGCTACCAATGTGCTATAATTTTCCTCAACCCAGAAATGTATCTGCCACGTCACTGGCAGGTGCGCATGTGCATGCAGAAAGGGAGTCATGAAAACACCTGATTCGAATGACGAGGCCCCACGGTAATTGACGTGGTCGACAAAATTTATGGGGTCGAGAAAAATTCTAGAACACTGACTTTGGCACTGTCCGGCTCCTCCCACAGCTCACAGCCCAGAAATCCGGCGGCCTACAGTGGGTGAGAGTGCCTAAGTACCGGACATGGAGCGGAGTAAGGCCAGAACCATGCAGGGAGCCCAGCAGCCCATCCCACAGCCAGTCACCCCTTTCATGAACTGACTAGGAGTCCTCACATCACCCGACCTGTATATCTGTATTTTTTTGCATGTTATTATCCCAAGCCCTGCTCCATAGGAGCCATGGATAGCATACGCTGTGTAATGACAAAAAAGCCTGAAATAGTTATATGTAGTTTGGAATAAATGGCTCTATAATATAAGGTTTATAATTGCACTATACACCATTGTTAATTTCGTTTTTTAATTTAGTTAACAAATAATTTTTATCATAATTTTCGTCAACTGCATGTTTTTAGTGACGAAAACTAAATGAAAACTAAATAAAAACTAAGTTAATAGGACTAATGATGATAGGATGATGGAAATGTTTTGCAATTTTCTTCGGCGAACAAAAATGTGACAAAAATGGGAGGGTCTATTGCATTTACCTATTTGGACTTCCCGTTCCCTCGGAGCTCAGCCAAAGCCCTAGTCCCTAGACTCTATTGGCAGCTGGATTGGCTGAGACATAGACTCCATCGGTCTCCCTGCCACCTGGATCAGCGCAGTGCAAACCACTTGGCTGCCAAAGCCGACTGATGTCCAAGCAAATGACAGCTGGGCGGAGCCAGCCATGATCTCACGGATCGCTCCGCCAAGTTGTATGACAAATCAGCATCCTCAAATGACCTGGGGACGCTGATCTGCCATTAAACAATAACAACTGGCCATAGCCGGCCGTGACATCACGGCTGGCTCCGCCCAGCTGTTATTCATTGGCCAGGACCTGCTAGAAGACTCTAACAGGTTCCGGGCAATAGGAAACAGTTGGGCGGAGCTAGCTGCCACTACTAGCTCTGCCCAATTGTTTTTCTTTTTTTATTATTTTTTTCTTTTTAAAGATATTTTTATTTATTTTTTAATTTTCCTATGTATTTACATGTTAAACATAATTTTTCAATTCTTTTTTTTTTCATTCCTCTCACTTATTTTCTATTCTGCGCAGTACCATGGAGGCAGAATAGCCGAGCCGAATGCTGCTTGGTGGCACTCAGCTATTCACTCGCTGCCGTTCGGCCCCTATGAGAATAGGGGTGAACGGCAGAGAGGGAGCTGCTGGAGCTTCGGCTCAGCCAATCCAGATATTGGTCCGGCTGAGTTGAACTTCTGCACTTTAGCTCAGCCGAAAATGCTGACTGAAGCCAGCCAATGTTCGGCTGATTTTAGACGATGTACGGCTGATTTTAGCCGATGTACAGCTGAAATCAGCCGTACAGGGCTGAAGTGAATAGCCGAATGGCGTTCGGCTCACTTCACTTTGGCTGGGTTATTCACTCAGCTGCCTTCAGGAGCTCTGTTAATAACTCCCTTTATACTAAAACAATTCAGATGACTACAATACGACTAAAACTAACATGGCATTTTATTTAAAAGACTGACCGGGTTATTCACAAAAGGGTGAAGAGAAGTGAACAATCTAGGACAAAATAGCTGATTTGGAAAAATTCTCCAATTCAGCTCACTTTCCAGTTCAGCTATGTTGTCCTAGATTATTCACTTCTGCCTTCTCCAAAGTCTTCACCCTTTTGTGAAAAGCATTGTAAGACTAAAACTTTATTGAAATTTGCCATTCAAATTAAGACTGCTATACTCCAGCCATTGTGAATGTGCATTTGGCCATTGGGGCATAGATGAAAAATTAGCATGGCCCCATCCACTGCCCTAAAATTAGGATTGATTCTCCTATTTTTGGTATATGTGATTGAATGAGGCATGTGAATAGCTTGTATTCTAATAAGACTTTACTGTGCTACAAACTAATTTATATAATTATTATAATTATATAGTTATAATTATTATTATTATTATAAAAAGTTCCCAAGCCCTACTCCATTGAAGCCACAGTTTCTATACACTGCACCAATTATGGCCAAAAAGCCTAAAAACAGCTCTATGCGATATGGAATAAATGGCTCTCTAATATTACGTTATACTGTAAGATGTTTTCTCACTACTTTTATTAAATATATTTACTGATTTTCATCTACATTATCAATTATTTTTTACTTACATTCAGTTGAGTTAATGCAGTTTTTGTTGCACCATTATTAATCTTATAACTACTAGTCTAGACAATGAGAGCTTAATTGTACAATAATGAGAAAACTGCTCATCCCAATGAAGAGTGAAATTTATTATTCAGATCTTACTAAAAAAAAGTGAAAAAAAAAATATTAGACACAATGTACATCCCATTATACCAACCTTGATATTGCACATAGTTTCAGAAATGTTCTTCAGTTAGAATTTAAGTTAGAATTTAAGTACGGTTCCAAATCAATATGGTTTGACACCATGCACAGTATAAGAACACCACATACATCAAACTGATATTTCCATTTTGGACAGATTGATATTGTGAACTGTGGGTGAGAGTCACAACATTCACCTTCCAGAGCAAGGTGAGGTAAATTCCATGGATGGTGAGGAGCAAGGCTGAGCTCACCAATGGGAAGGTCTTACCTCTGGAGTTCTTAGAAGATATGAGAAGCCAGGGATTTATTAAAGCTGCCAGCACTGATCTATAAATACAATGGGGTCTATTCACTAAGCTGCTGTAGGCAGCCGAGTGAATGACCGACCTGAAGTGAAGTGAGTCGAACACTGTTCGGCTATTCACTTCAGGCTGGTACGGCTGATTTCAGCCGTACATCGGCTGAAATCAGCCGTACATCGGCTTGCTTCGCGTTGCTTCACGTAAACTAGCATTGTACACGCCCTCTGCTGATTAGACATGTGCACCAGCAAAAAATTTGTTTAGTTTAGTTTCGTTTTGAAACAACAAAAAACATTTGTTTCGTTTCGTTTTGAAACAAACCAAAAAAATTTGTTTAGTTTAGTTTTGTTTTTTGGGTCCGAAATTAAATTTTCGGACGAAATTCGTTTATGAAAAAAAAAAAAACTTTAAACATTACTCGACCTGCCCTGGATTTGAATCTGGGACCTTAGCAATGGCAAGCCTGTCCTCTAACCACTACTCTATAGCCTCTGTACTTTAAGTAAAGAAGCATCTGATATATATGAATGCAATATGTAGCATTTGACAGCTGAGAATGTCAAATGGGCGGAGCGAGCCGTGACGTCATGGCTCACTCTGCCCATCTGTTGACACAGACTGAATGTCATTTTTTTTCTTCTGGTTTTCTTCGGGTTCGGGTTTTTTTTTTTTACAGTCTGCAGAAGATGAAAAAAAAAAAAGCCTGAGGTTCCCCCCAATTCATACCAGACCCTTTAGGTCTGGTAGGAATGTTAGGAGAATGCCAATTCAAAAGCAAAGGGAAAAAAAAACTTTAAACATTACTCGACCTGCCCTGGATTTGAACCTGGGACCTTGGCAAGCCTGTCCTCTAACCACTACTCTATAGCCTCTGCACTTTAAGCATAGATGTGTTGTAGAGGTAAAATGTTGTCATTTTTTCCCCTAATGTAATTTTGCTGCAACGAAATTCGTCCAATAACGAATTTCGGGAAATCGGGAATTTCGGATTCGTTTGCATTCGTCTTAGCTGTAATTCGGAATTCGGATGCATCCGAATCTCCGAATTTCTGAAAATTCGTCCGAAACTAATTTCGGAACGATCCGAATCGCACATGTCTACTGCTGATGGACCTGATGGAGAACTGCAGCAGAGGGCGGGTACACTGCTGGTTTACTATTGGCTATTGCAAATTGAAATAGCCAATAGTAATGTACCAATGCTTTTCAATGGGAACATTTCTTTTTTTTTTTCTATTCTGACATCGCTCCGTGTCAGAATAAAGAAAAAAAAAAGAAACAGCAGTGTTTCTCTCCTTGGCGGCCAGGAGCAGGAGACTCCCGGGCGCCAGGGAGAGTTAGCTGTTTGCATATCAGTGTCCCTGGTTAGCAGGTAACCAGGGACGCTGATCTCTATGCAAGTGGCCGGAGCCAGCCACTACCGAACCGAACCCAAGGGGTCCTGGGGCCGAAGCTAGCCGAAGGATCGGCCGAAGCTATGGCCAGATCCCTTGGCAGCTTTGTGAATAGACCCCAATGTCTTTATTAGGGGTACTGATGCTGTAACTATTTCATTAACCTCCACTAATATACCATAAGACAACAGCATCTGACATCATTTAGTGCCCAACATTTTTTGAGCATTTACATTGTAATTGGACTTGAGGTTTATGGTCTCTGCCTCAATGATGTACTCCAAAATTAAGGTGAAGTGGTGACAAGACCCCCCCACCCCCCAAACACACACACACATTCATACACACACACATTCACCAAAAGGGGAAATGTTTGGTGGATCAATAAACCATCTGCACTGTAACTTAATCTTATTTCAGAGAATATGATCTATACCTGCTTATTTAGATATTTGTGGTAAGATATTTGATCCATTCATGTTTATTCTGTTATTTGTTACAGGATTAAAGGTGGTTACTGTACATATATTTGTTTTTCTTTTCCAGATATTGTGTTATTGTACTGAGCACATTGCTGCAGTGAATCATGTTCAAGGATCCTAGATTTGTACATATACATTGCGACAACTGTACCTTGTTTGATGATTAGCTGTGATGATGTTTACACAGGTTGCTTGGTTACCTGTGAAGATGTGTTTTCTCTAGCTGAGCTTTATATGTGCTTAAGCATGTATTGTACCTATTTGTCAAAGAGCTTGATAAAGGGATGGACATCCAAAACTGTTGCTTACATGTACCTCTCATGTACCAGTCTCATATTTGTAAATAAATCACGTAGTGGATTTGCAAGCATATAGAACATTGTTGCATCTATTGGTTGGATTTTCATATGGAGCAATGTTTAGAGTTTTCTCGGATCATGCATACAATCAAAAATGTTTATAATGTATATATTCTGTGTGTGTGTGTGTATACATATATATATACCTTTAGTAAACCAACCCAAATGTTGCTGCAAATCTCATCTTTATTTGCAAACTTCCAGTTTAATACACTTGCATAATATACATCTGTATGTGTGAATGTGTGAACCCTATATGCTGTAAATCTGTAACAGAAAAGAGTTGTACTTATCATTCATCTACTGTGTAGATTTGTTTGTCAGGCATGCCACAATATTGAAAACAATATTCTGAAAACCCCATATTTATACACAACAATACAAACACATTTTATTAACCTGACATACATGAATGATTAGCTGTCGCAAAATGTGAGATACATATAAAATAATATGTACAGTTACTGAGGAAATAATACAAGGTTTGGAGATAAGGATTCTTAGCATACTTCCCATCTGTCTCGATAAAATTAATGTATATATAGTTCACACCCCTGTATTAGGTGGCCTTGTAAGCAAATAGTATGTTGGATATTGTTTTATATAAATAAAGTCTCAGAAAGAGGTTTGCCTTTAAAAAGGAGTGATGAGCCAAGCTGAGAAAAGGTTGGTTCGCGGCACGTTTGCCACAAATGCCAAACATAGCGATGAACCGCAATGAAATCTATGGGTGCAAATCTTGTCATTTTTTTCTTGCCTTTTTTCAAAGCTGATTTGCAAGGTCATGGGCAGCTAGGCACTGTCATGGGGGCTATGTACAATGCAAAACATGTTTTTTTAACAAACCATGCTCAACAGGGAGCGAGTCTTTTAATATAGCTTCAAGGGCAACATTAAAATACAAAATAATAAACATGCTGAGGGATGCCTCAAACCTGCATGTGTAGTTGTGTACTTGTACAACTGCAAAAGTGACATTTGAGAAAAAAAACTACCTACATGATACATCCTTCCCTGGCTGGTACAGTGTAGGGGCCCGCTCAAAATGCATACTAGGTCTGGTATGGATTTTGAGGGGAACTCCATAACATTATTTTAAAAGGACAATACACATTGTTTACGCTTGTTTACACTTTGTGTGCTCTCCCAATATCAGGTCCCCCACAAAATTTATACCAGACCTTTATCCAGGCATGCAGCCTGGCTTGCCAGGAAAGAGGGGGCAGTTAGTGTGCAATGACTAAGGGTGATTAAGGCAGAAACGTGCCTTGTATAGATGCATGTGGAATAAAGTTAGAATTTCTTTGAAAGACCATCGTGTGCTAGTTCCACAGTTTTTGAGCCTATTACTCCGGCAGAGAGTCATCCGTGCACCAAATGTGGATTGCGGGGACGCATAATAGTGGTGAGCTGTGCGCTTTGTGTTTTCAGTTAGTGCGCACACCTCTTCCCCAAAGCATACCAGGCCAAATGTCCTCAACACTGAGGGATTACTTGCAGGGGGCACAAAGCCCCCCCCCCATTATTTCACACCCTTCATGTGTATGAATAACGGGTACATAGTATTTTTTTTTACTTATTTCCAAAAACATAAATAAAAATACAGACACATACAAAAAATCATAATAAATATAGAAAACATAATTTATTTAAAATAAATAATGTTCCCCAATGTAAATTCTGAATAAATCATGTAGTCAAGCGATGTAGATCCAGCATCAATTACAATGAGCAATGCTCTCATAACACGCTGCTACGACCATTCTGCCCTGTCGCTGACACTCCATGGCTGAATTTGAACAAACTGGCCAGGGATGCTGGGTGTTGTTATTAGTTAAATAACAGCATGCCTATATTTGGTCAACGACATCACTCGTGATCTTATTAGCTTGTTTGCAATTTAAAACAAGCCCATGAGAAACTGTCATTTAGTGGAGGTAGTCGCCATTAAATCATTGACTGTCAGCTGCTTAAGCTGAAGGTTCGAGAAGGTGGGTGAACTGGCCAAATCTGCCCATTTTGTTTGGCAGTTCATTGAATTGTGAACAAGCTGGGTTCAGGTCTAACTCATGGTCAACTCTAACCAGAAGCTCATCTTGAGTTAAAGCATGCTTTGATCTTTGTTAACTTGAAAACGCTATTCCAGCTTACTCTGTCTGTAATACCTCACCTTCTCTGATTCTCTAATCTCAGAAGTAGGACCCCATTGATATACTGTACTTATATGCCAAGTGGAACTGGTGTTCCTACCTATATAGGTTTGGAATGCCAGTTCATACATATGCTTCTGTATATTGTATGCCTTGTATAATGGGATGCAACAGAATTAGCATTTATATCAATTTATTTTCATTATTACAGTTAGTGTTTATTAGATAGAGATGTTTGAAGTGCCTTTAATACACAGGGTAAACTTTATATTTTGCAGATAATTAATTTTGATTAAATAGTAATCTTACACTGGTGTCATTCACAAAACCTTAGGCTGCATACAGAATCTCCTTATGCGGTTAGAAGATAAATCTTTGATTCTTAAACTTGAAGAAACTGCTAACGATTATTAATTGCTGTAATGTCTCGGTAGATTCCATTCTTCCTCTTGTTGCTAGGAGACCAGGGATGACATGTGATGGTGTAATTTCCACTGGTTCTGTTCATTTTGTAGCTTCACACTTGAGTCTTTGCAAACAAGATGATCCCATTAGCTATCTGAAGCTTCAAAATCAACATTCATAACACTGCTGATGAGATCACAAATGAGAGGCAAATCAAATATTTTACCAGACTCCCTATACTGTTGGAAAGAAAACTAGCAATGAATTGTTTATGGACTAGGATGACTTATGGTGTGGATGCCTGATAAAAATCTTATAGTAATTGTGATCCAGTGCTAGTTGCTGGATTTTAAAATGCTAGTTGTTGGATGTGTAAGACCTAGGTTCTCCTTATTAAACAACCCTACTATGCCACCACCCCCTATACTTCCTTATTAAATAATAGACCACACAGTATTTGGATATAAATTGGCTGTAGCAGCCCTTTATTACAATTATGTAAAACATATCACGAATATATATAAACCTTCTGTTACTATATATTAACTAATTATGTGTGTGTGTCCATGTGCCCCAGACCTACACCTATCTACCAAATTATATATATGGACACCCATGGACACACACAAATGACTGGAGGTTCATGAAGGCCCCGTTACCCTAAAACAATGATCTCTGCATACCTATTACCAAGGCCCTCTTGGACCACTGTGAAGCCCCCCCATGGACCACCTATGACTCAGCCAATCAGGTAAGTGACCCCCTTTTGTTTAAGAAAAACCTTGACCTTGACCCCTCCTATTCTTGATCCCATGTCCACCCTGTCATGTAGTCCCTCCGCCTATTTCTTTCTGTCTTTTGCTCCGTGAATATCTTTCTAGAGATATTACAGATTCCCACGTGTATATACATAAGGTGAATTAGGAGGAATGCAGGCACTCCACTCCATCAAGAGTATAAGTGCCTGTGTGCAAGGGAATGTACTATACCACAACAATCTTTATATAGTTGAAATATTTATTAAAGGTTCGAGTAGAGCCAATGTGTTTTTGGCATCTGAATCCCCTTCATCAGGGCAAATAAAAAACATTCTTAATAAAATATTTAATAGAATACAAATATATAATTACATACAATATATTTTTTTATATAGTATGGAGAGTATTAAAATAAGGCTAATGCAAACACTGGCTAGGGAGATATGGGTCTAATGGAGGGAAAATTTCCTGTCAAGAAGAGACAGTATAGAGATGGTCCGGAATAGTCTTGGAGGCTGCCAAAGATTGGGGAAGGACCCTGTTGCAGTCTATATCTGGTTTGGTGCATTGAGTGTCTGTTATCACCAGCACAGCACCCTTTTAAGAGGCCACTTGATTCCAGCACCTGTTCACAGAACACTTCTTGAGCACAGTGACACCTGTATATCAACTTATTTGGACTGCCTAATGCCTTAACCACTTGGCATCCATAAAAATCCATTTTAGTGCACATAAAAATAATATAGTACCCAATGTTTTGGTAAAATATAAAAAATAGGGTCACGTCGGGGAAATAGGTATTAAACCTGTCAAGCCTTAAAGTTGTGTTAAATGACAAAAAATTAGGATACTTAAAATTGACCATAGGCAATGCTCTAAAAGCTATTACCACTCATCAGTTTAGTGTTAACAGTGATTGATGGCCCTAGAATTACTGTTCTTACTCCAACGTTCGTGGTGATATGTAACGTGTGGTACAATTGTCATCTTCGCACACAAGTGTTCCCGATGCATGTTTGCGTTTGAATGTGCATGTATGTGGGGCCGGGTGAAGTTTGAAATTATGTTTTATGATTTTTTAGGCTTTTTTTTTACTTAACTTTATTGATTTTACATGGGGGGCTTGTTAGCAAAAGAATGTGACAGGCCCTCTTTATGGGGACATGGGAGGTATATTAGAGCTTAGTGCTTATCTGGCAGGATCAGGGTACCTGCAGGATCTTTAAATGGATAAAAAATGGGAAACGTCCATGCATTGCATGTATTTTGGTCTTTTGCCCTGATTTACACTTAAATCATTTGTCCAATTTGTAAATTTGTAAATTAATAATGTCCAATACTGTCTTTAGATTCAATTTTGTAGTTTTAATCTTTGTGGATATCAGCTTTAACAGTGAACTTTTTAATGTGCTGCACGTTACATGAGTGACGGATTCCATTACACCCCCTGACCCCACCTGTGCCCTGATACACTTTTACTAGCTTTTATAATAATATAACAATATCCTGAAATATGTGCCCACTGAAGACACATAATCATTTTCCCTTTATACAGTTTGTGCTGTACAGAGCAAAATATCAAAGATATATCTCCAACACTATGATGAATATTGTTATTAGATGAATAAAGGGAGTCATTACATTGCCTTCTGCGGGTGCTTCATTTTTTAAGCAAATTGGGATATTTGTGTCGAAGTTTTGCTCCTAGGATTAATACTGCATCTCTTTTAATGGGAGCTGCAGTGCAATCAGTTGCATCACAATTACCTGAATGGTTTTTCATCATCATGCAGAACAGAATGCAGTATTTAATGATCTCAGGGAAATATAGTTAAGGAATGTCATGCCAAGGGCTCGTCCTTACCTGACTTCACAAATCTGGGCAACTGCTAAACCAATGCATGAAATATCTATTGGTGTTATGCATGTATTTCAATTGCAAAGTCCCTGATGTGATCCCAAAACTTCAAATATGGGTTATTTAAATTAATAAATGTAGCATTTCCATATACTATTATAATTTTTGGTTTATTTAAAGGGGTTCTAAACCCTCCGGGTTTTTTTTGCTTATATCTACTGCTAGCAAGCAGTAAATATAGGCAAGAAGTGTAAAAAAAAACAAAACAAAAAACAAAAAACGCTTGAAATCATTTTAAACTTACCTCGTTATCACTGCTCACTCCCGCTCTGAGAATCAGGAACTGCTCGTACGGCCGCAAAGGATCTTGGGGCGGGCGCATGCGCAGTTCCGATTCTCGGCCGGGAGATGAGCAGAGACGCAAGGTAAGTCTTTGGACGCGTGCACCCGCATGCAGACATCGCTGGATCGGAGGGACAGAGCAGTCAGCGCTGGATCGGAGTGACGTCGCACCGCTGGAGGGACGCATGAAAACATGGGGAAAGAACAGGAAGACCAGAATAAGAGACATCATTTAAGGTAAGTGCTAACATTTACATGGGGGGGAGGGAAACATTTTTTTGCCTTTAATATCACTTTAATATTGATTTAGTAAACAAGAGAACACATTAGCAACATGATATACTTTCTGTATATTAAAAAGGCAAAGTCCAGTTTTTGAGGGAAAAATAATAAATGCACACTTCTTCATGAAAGAAAAAACAATGTGCATGTATTGATGTATTTATTTGTTTTGGCATTGGAGCCAGTAAAACAAGGCAACCAAGAACAGTAGATTGCAGTTGCAATGCTCTGACTCCTGCAGACTCTTCCTCCGGTCCATGCCCATACCTCAGTATGGGCAATTAAGAAATTGAATGGGAGGAACAATGGACTTTAAATGTAGTGACATCCCAGCACTTGTATTCCATTGAGAACACAAAGGATCTGTGAATGGATGATGTGGCTGTGATGGCAGACCTATGCACAGCTGCACAAAATTCATAATACAGCAGCAGCCTGCTTGGAGAAGAACACCAGGATTCAGGTAAGTGTGTTTGTGTGTGTGTGTGTGTGTGTGTGGGGGGGAGGGTGCAGATGTGTCCTTGTTTCAACGTACACCCTAAATATGTGTGTAACATGAAACATGGTCCAAAAATGTAGTCTCTAACCAGTAAAATGAGCCCTTAAAGCCCAACTTAAACTAGCTAAATACAGTACATCCCAGGTGCATCAAAACAAAAATTGTGCAAAGTCCTAAGGCTCATGCACACTGACATAAAAAATGTTGCATTTTTACCATTCCAATTTCTGGGTTTTTTATAGATCTGAAAACAGGTTTATTATTTTCTATTGCACATAAATATCAGTAAACTTGCTCTGTGTTTAGACCCGAAAAATCAAAAAAGAAAAATCTACGTCCATGGTCCTACACAGAGGCTCTATTTGCGCCCGAGGCAAGAACAGAAAATGGTGACACCCCCCCCCCCCCCCTCCATTTGTGGAGAAGGAACA
>NW_017308177.1:0-47740 GCF_000935625.1 Nanorana parkeri | reverse complement strand
AGGAAAGTAAATGGATAACAAGGACATTAATGATATTAGAACAGAGTATGTGGTGATAGGGACAGAGCAGGGGAGTGAAAGGGATTTCAAGGGGGTGATGGTGACAGAGCACGGGGACATGGAGTGATAAGGATAGCACAGGGGAGTAAAATTGAATTTTAAGGGGCTATGGGGACAGCGCATGGGGACATAAGGTCATAGGAACAGGGAAGGGGAGAAAGAATTAGACTTTTAAGGGAGTGATGGGGACAGAGCAGATATCATATGATGATGGGAACCGAGCAAAGAGAAGTAAAAGGGATTTTTAAGGGGTGATGGGGATAGAGCAAGTTATGGCAGAAAATACTCCCAATGCTTTATTGACATTTCTCTTGTGATCCAAATCAGTGCATTTGTACTTGTATATCTTTGCCAAACATAACAAAATTCCTAAATTTAAGTGCTGTAGTAACTACACATACAGGATACCAGTTGGTTACTTCATGAGGGGATAGAGGAGGTTATGGCAGAAAATGCTCCCAATTACATATTTAGTTAATTCCTAGGTCTCCTTCATCCCCAAGTCTTCCTTGCCATCTCTCAGCACTTTTTAGCTCTGTGTGCGGGGTATAGAGGGGAGGGGTCATGTGAGGGTCAAAGGTGTGATGCTTCATTGGCTGGGGCACAGAGTTTTCAGCTGGCTTTAGTCAGAATTAGCCAATTGCCTGCTAGGAACTCTGTGCATCAGCCAATAAGTGAGGCAAACAGCACTGCAGCCGCCCTCAACTTCTCCCCGCCTGGGAAATAGCCAATATGCAGCAGCACTGTGCATGTGTGTGCTGGTTGCCTCTACGGTAAACTGAGGCGATCAGCAATGCAGCCACTCTTAACTCCCCCCACACCTGGGCACCAGCCAATAAACGGCAGAGCTGCACGTGAGTGAGATGGTAATGTGAGGTGACCAGCACTGTATCCTAATCCCAAAGCACCTGCCCACCTCTTATCCCCGCAGGGTACCAGGACAAGCAGGTCTAGGTCCAGCCCTGGCTCCACCCCCTCACAGCTGTGGCCGAGGCGAGTGCCTCACTTGCCTCACCCTACCTACGGCCTAGGTCCTGCACATAACCATATTTTAAGCTGTCAGTGTTTACATACCTACAGTGTTCAGTGCAAATGCATTCAAATGAAGCCGCCTGCATTCTGGCAACCAAGGTTGAGCTGCCTAGTATTTTCTGTTTCTAGGATGCAGGTGAATTGAACTGTCTATAGACTTTCATTGTTAGTACACAGGTGGCTCAATTTACCTAGCATCCTTTGTTGCTAGTATGCAGAAGGCTCAAGCTACCTAGAGTCCTTTCAGGGACATAACTACAAATCATGGGGCCCCCAACAAGGCTGGGTTAAGAGCATCATGGGGCTGGTGCTAAGCATTTTGGTGAGCCTTTTTATGGAATGTCAACGGTCGCCAGGGCCCTCTTCCTCCTGTCCGGGCTGTGATTTGTAGTCTCTCTACAGCTTAGAGTCAGTGGTGCAGTGCCAGGGCCCAACTGCAGCTCTAAGCGTGGTAAATCTGCCACTGACTCCAAGTTGTAGAGACTACAAATCTCAGCAATACATTATACAGCAATGCAGAATACCGCCAACTATAGAGGACTACAAATCCCAGTAATACATTACATAGAAATGGAGAATACCACCAGCTATAGAGGACTACAAATCCCAGCAATAAATTATACAGGGGCAGGCCTGGAGCGGCAGCTCCACCCACCCCTATTTTAATCCGGTCCTGGCCCCATAGCAAAACTTTGGGGCCTTCCAGTTAACTCTCTCTGTAGAAGCTGTTATTGTCAACTTTGACAATATGTGTCAATGATCTTAATGTGAAGTATGTATCAAGGGCAGGCAGCAGGAGAGCTGTCAGCATAGTCAGTACACCACAAGGGGGCAGTGCTGGGGATATAAGTTATAGTAGCACTAATAATAATAACCATATTGATAACAGATTATAAAATGATTAATACTCTTGCATGCACTTACTCAGCCTTTCTACAAGGTTTTAAAGTGAAATTTTACTTGGCGTGGAATGTGTCAGATTTGGCTTTTTTTCTCCACTTTTTTGTGCCATACCAATACAAACAAAATAAATAAACATGAGAATGTGTAAACATTTGTAATTTCAACAATTTTCTGCGTAAAGTGGTGCATTATCTGACAGAAATGCAGGGGTGCCAATATTTTTGGCCTTGACTGTATATATTGTGAAGTTGGGGAGCTCACAGAGCACTCGCACATTGTTTCTCCATCAACAAAAAGTCTTTATTTTCTTTTAACAGCAGGTAATCAGGACGTCCAACATAAAGAAAGCTTGTCTTCAGGAGAATATACATATATTGGCTCACCAATCACCAAGTCGTCTCACACTCACGGTGTCCCAGTTTTTCAATAGTTCTCTATTGCAGCACTGCTGCTCCGGCCTCAGTCCGCAGGGCCACAGTCTGGTTCCTCCAGACCACCTTAATACTGTGCTATCCTGCAGCTCTCTGCTGCACTGGCCTCCACACTGACTCCCAGGTGGCAATCTCCTGTCTCCCAGGTGGGGCCCTGAACAAATCCCAGCACCCTCTTCATGAGGGATGTACACAGGTGCATCATCACTATTAAGGCATGGACCCATGGAATGGAGATTTCGTCCCACCCAGAGCTCTAAGAAATCTCCTGGCTCCAGGATCCCAACTAGGATCCAGAAAACAAGGAAAGAACTGAAAAGTCCTTTCGTGGTACAAGTAATTTATTCCTGGAGCCACTCAGCCGCTCTGGCTGAGAATCCTGGGTCACTTTGAGGCCACATAACACAGTGGTATTGCCACGCAATGCCACAATATATATACTACAACCAGATAAAACCCTCTGATGAGAATGTGTTCGTTCTTTCCTTTGTTAACTGAATTCCTAGTTTTTTTGCCCTCTCTTGATATCACCCAATTTCTGAAAGCACTGGAATAGTGTAATTTCTTTGTGTTGTGCAGTGGACACAGTGCTGCTTTCTCTTGTAAATTCCTTTGGAATATGCATATGCCCTAATATGACTTGCTGCACTCTCTTGGTGTGACCCCCCCTTTGTCAAATTTTCTAGATACTTGAAATGTTACTTTTCTAGTAAAACCAACCAGAACCCTCTGGTGTTCACACGTCTCCTCCTAACCAGCATAAAAGAAATCTAGATTCATGCCAATTCTTTATACGGTAGTAGTGGGACAAAATGGTCACAACCTATGCTCTATGCATACCTGATGACCCCATGGATCATTGAGTCTACAAAGTGGACCATTGGCCCAGCTTGACCCATTTTTTTTCCCATACAGGTAATGTTCTACCCAGCATCCCACTCTCCAGAAAAAACCCTCAAACCTCCATAAAACCTTATTTTGTTGATATGCTGATTCACAGCGTTGATATTGCCTGGCAAAGCAAGTTTAGTCAGAGTGTATTTTGATTGGTTTGTTATGCTTCTACTATTGTTATTATTTGCTGCAGACCATAAAATCACTTTTTTTGTCATATATTGCCTTGGGAAGAAAAACAAATGTGAAATATGTTATGTGTCACATAAACATTTCATTGAATTAAGTGCAGTAGAAACAACTCAAAAAGATGGACACCTCTGTTGCAAGCATAGCTATTTCCTTGTTGGAAACCATCAACACTTTGACTAATTATACTTTTAAGTTTAGATAATTATACTTGTCATGCGTTTATGTTGATATTGTGTAAAATCATTGCAATGGTACAGTACCCATTGTACATGAATGTTCTGCTCAATGAAAATAAATTTCAAGCGGCTGACCTTTATTACAGTCTGTGTTTTCATGCAGCTGACGTGGGAAAAATACATTAAGCTCAGAATGATTTCAAGTGCAAATTCTGCTAAGCTGCAAAGTTACCTAATGAACCTTATTTAGGAGAAACACAGGCAAGAAATGTTCAGAATTATGTGTCATTGAACTTAGTATTGCTAAAGTGTCCACCCCTGGCTCAGCTTTGCTTAAAGTGGAACTCCAAGCAAACAGATAAATACACAGAAATACATACAGTATATATTAATAGTTCTGTTAGCATATTAGCAATTTTCGCCAGCCAGTCTTTAATGTGATTTACATACCTGGCATCTTATGCCAGCAAGTTCACATACTTTTTCTGATTCAACCTCCCTGCTTCTTGGGTCAGCTTACTTCTCATTGGATGGAGCTGATGATGTTTATGATGCATTATTCAATGAGCAGGCTAAAGGAGGAGAGGTGACAAGGAAGCTACCATTATGGAACCAGGAAACAGATGTGTAACCTGCTTGGCTAGAAAAAAATCTGAAATAATTTGCAATTTAACCTGCTTTGATTATGTAATGATGTGCGAAGGATGCTGAGTCCTGGAGTACTGTGAGCCCAGGCTGCATTATGACACACCCCAAGGGCTATGTTCACAGGAAATGGGTATAGTGAAGTTGACTGTTGTTTAATCTGAATAGGACTGGCTGCACTAGACAGAGGATGAAGGTGGGGAGAGCAATGGAGCTTGGAGACGGTATGTAGAGCTTGGCAATTTTTTATTTACTACAAGAGTTGGGGGGAAGCCAGAAAACTATAAAAAAATGGAGTTCTGTTTAAGTTTAATATTTATATTTTTAGGATTTATGTAATATTTTCAGAAAAGAAGAAACGATGGAACAGAGATATTAACCGAATATATCTCTTTCTGACCTTGTTAGTATATCATACATGCCATGAAAGAATTGCAGTATTCTGGATAAAATTATAACACAGTTTTAAGTTAAAGAAGTGGACTGGACATTTTATTTTATTATTATTAGAAAATGAATCTATTACTGGTGAAGGATTCTTAGAGAACAATAAAATTACATCTGATTTAGCAGAATATTTTTTTTTCTTTTCTTTTTAATTAATTCTTCTAACACTCGTAAAATCGTATAACCATAATATAAAAGCACCAGCATACAATGAACTTTTGAACATTGTTATTTTAATGAAGATTTGCAGGATCCAAACTGAAGATTTCAGAACATGTCGGTGAGTTCCAAAGGTTTATTGTATGTATTATTTGAGTAAACATGGTGTCTAGTGAATGTACACTGTGCAAAGAAATCACTCAGGTGCCTGCAAGAGAAGAGGTGGTATACTCATCTTCAGCAGCCCTTGTCTCTTATTTACATTTCATCCCAGAGCTGCAGCCCCTGTCTGTGTCTTTGACATTCAACATTTCTTGATGTGTCACGTGCCTGCATATCTCCGCTGCACAAGGGTCTGTGGAAAGCAAGGGTGGACAATTATTTTTTTTCTTGTGGGGCCACATTAGAAACTGGGATGGCTATGGAGGGCCAAACTGATTAATGCACGGTACTGTTACTGTGCATGGTACCGATTAATGCACTGCAACCATGACTTGCAGTGCGGCAGGTGCGTTGGCAATGGCATCCCAAATGTACCTCCTGGCCACAATACGATCAACTGCACCACAACATGTGGTACAGAAATACAGTACATTGCAGTTGAAAAAAGAAGTGCATGCAACACAACACACCTGCCGCACTGTAACGCATGGTAGGTGCAGTGTGCATTAATTTTGCTTCAATTGCATGGCATAGGTGTGAACAGGCCTTGAATTAAGCCTTATTGTCCCCACATAGTATAACATAGTAACTATGTGGCACATACATTGTTTTTTTTTCTCTGCAGGCCACAAGCTGCAAGAGGAGGAAGCTGGAGGTGGACAGAGTAGGAGCTGGGGACAGGAAGACCTTTGTCAATGGTTGTTAGGATTGCCCAGACCTAACAACCGATTACTGAACCCCTGATGTAATTGGTTGCTAGGATGTCAGCAGTCCTAGCAACCAACAACTGAAGAGGAACGCAGTCCAGACATGGACCGATCACTGACCTGTGCTGAGCTATGGCTTGCAGGGGATGCACAAGGCTTGGAAGCTGGCAAATAAGCCATAAAGTAGCGTAGGTCTGCAAGGGCCAGACAGTGTTAGACAGCCGGATATGGCCTGTGGGCCGTAAAATGCCCAGGTCTGGTCTAAAGAGACACTGTTTTTAAATTAAACAAATGCAAACAAATACAGCATAGGAATGTACAGTTATGATACCACCTCAGTGGCAGCCAATCTTTGCTCTTTTGCAGAGCAGGCAGCACTGGTACAATCTGCAACACCCAACATTTTGGGTTGTAGTGAATGCCTGCTTCACCCAACTAGGTAGGGAAAGACACCACAGCTGCAATGTATGTAGTACCGGTAAGTATTAAAACTGTACCTTTTCTATGCTGTCTTTGTTTAAAGTAAAGTACATTTACAGTATCACAAGGAATTGATGGCATATTTTCATACCAGGACCTCTCTTATATCTTCTCTGTCACTTTCCCTCCCTTTTATTCTCTACTCCACTTTTTCTGTTTTGGCCATAATCCTGTGAATATACAAAAAGTAAAGCAATACATGCAAATATTTTGGGAAGTGATATTTGTCATTCTCCTTAAGAAAACCTCTGATCCATAACACTGCAGAGCATATTGTGCCATTACTATATTTTTTTAAAGCGCAACATATTAGTACTTGATTAAAAATAATGTACCTCATAATTGCACATTGATTACAAGCTTGATAGGCAGTTGGTAATGTTACTATCGAACTGGAATGCTTTCTAGGCTGAAAAAGCCTTCAATTACAGTGCAGATCAATCCGTGGAAGATTAAAGTATTCTATTAGGCTACTGTTTTCTGCATTTTATGATACTATTGGACCATTTTGAGTAAATATGATACAAATGTGCATAGCCCTTAAAATGAATTGCATTTCATTGTATTTTGTATTCCAATTTCCACAGGGACCTTATGATATTATATTATATATTAATAATTAAGTTTATTCATGGGTATGAAAGTTCCTAATTGCCTTGCACACTTTCCTGCATTGACTTGCTGTCTGCAGCTATCTATAGAAGCCCAATGATGACTCTTAAGGCTGTAGATTATTGAAATGCACACTACATGGTAGTGTACTTTCACAAATTAGTTGACCCAGTATGCAATTTCATGCATTTTGTGTCCACTGATTTGTGTGGCACAAATTTTGTGTCATGGAAATAAATGGAGGTCCACCGACATGCTTTGACGTCAAGCTCTTAAAGGCTCTAGAAAAAAGGTAAATTGTCTGTATGTCTGCAACTGTGTAGCAGTTTTCACTAGAGAGAGGAACAGGGAGAAGGGAGAGAGTTTTACCAGCAGTACCACTTGCTGATACAATCTAGCAGCATGCACAAACTTAAGTATATTTCCAACTTTTGCAGTCAAATTTGAGAAAAACACTCTAAATGTTTGTTATCTGTTCGTATTCACACAGCATACAGAAAAATGCCTTACCTGTCAGATGCTTTGCTGCCACAGGCAACATGGCTGACTCCATGTTTTTCTGAGGACCTTCCACTGATCTGTCCGTATAGATAGACTTGGGACTGAAATTTTAGGATTGTGTTTCCCTCTAACTTCATTAGCATTTGAATGCAGAAGCCAGGATTGTAATCATATAACCCCTCAGCCCTTCCTAACATTACAATGAAGGAGAAGCAAAAGTAGAAATGTTGACCCTCAAGAAGCCAAGACACCTTAACCCATGTAAAAGCAATTTAAACAAGAAGCATATTCATTTTTTTAGCGTATTCTATGTGAATAGGAACATGTGGCAAATATAAAATAGGTGTTATCCCAATTTGGCCGTGTAAGTGGAAATACGCTTTAACGTAGTATTAAACTCTCAAACTTTTTTTTAAATTCCAGATCAAACAAGTATACATCACCCTGCAAAGTATTTATTTAAATGTTTGCTTAAGCATTTACAGTCACTGTTTCAGAGCAGCTTGTTGCAACTCTCTCAGTGTTGGTTCCCTAAATGTGCTGTCCAGTACAAGATCACAAGGGACAGCGCAGTCTTCAGCAGTTGTCCATCTACCAGCGTGGAGAAGGGAGGAAGGGTAAGTGAGTGGCTGTGCATTTGTGGAGACACACACAACTTACTAGCACACACAAGGGGAGCTCCATAGGACCCTGTGGGAAAGGAGCCACCCTAAAGCAAGATATCAGAGCCAGTACCCAGGGGACCAGGGGGTTCTGCATGAAAACTAAAACTATTAAAAATCAAGGAGCAGCATCAATTGTAAGTTTAATCAGCATTTCAAATTACTTAAACACATTTTGACTTTAATATCACTTTAAAACTAATAACTTCACACAACAGCAAGGTTGCTTGTCAGGACAACATGTCACCCATAGGCAGCCGAGTGAACAACCTACCCCAAGTGAAGTGAGCCGAACACTGTTCAGCTATTCACTTCAGGCTGGTACGGCTGATTTCAGCCGTACACCGGCTGAAATCAGCCGTACATCGGCTTGCTTCACATGGCTTCGGGTTTGGCCGAACATGCTCAGTCGAGCCGATGCATATGCGTTCGGCTCGACTGAGCCGCTCGGCCCCGTTCGGGAGCTGTACGGGCTATTGTGAATAGCCCGTACTGCACCCCTTCGGTTCTACTGAACCGAAGAGGTCTTGGGGCCAAAGCTAGCCGAAGGATCGGCCGGAGCTACAGCTAGATCCTTCGGCAGCTTCGTGAATAGACCCCATAGTATATATATATTGTAGGTATGTTGTGTGGCAGGATCAACAGGAAATAAAATATGTTAGAGAAGGGACTCATACAAAAGCTACTATGTTAATTCTAACAATAGACTGTATCACACATGTACAGTAATTATTTTTTTTGCTAAAATTTACACTCTAAATGCAGTGTTATGGCCACAGTTAGGCCACAGTGTTGGTTTATACACTATATTGCCTGCTTCGGGTTTGGCCAAACATGCTCAGTCGAGCCGATGCATATGCGTTCGGCTCGACTGAGCCGCTCGGCCACGTTCGGGAGCTGTACGGGCTATTGTGAATAGCCCGTACTGCACCCCTTCGGTTCTACTGAACCGAAGAGGTCTTGGGGCCAAAGCTAGCCGAAGGATCGGCCGGAGCTACAGCTAGATCCTTCGGCAGCTTCGTGAATAGACCCCATAGTATATATATATTGTAGGTATGTTGTGTGGCAGGATCAACAGGAAATAAAATATGTTAGAGAAGGGACTCATACAAAAGCTACTATGTTAATTCTAACAATAGACTGTATCACACATGTACAGTAATTATTTTTTTTGCTAAAATTTACACTCTAAATGCAGTGTTATGGCCACAGTTAGGCCACAGTGTTGGTTTATACACTATATTGCCAAAAGTATTGGGACGCCTGCCTTTACACGCACATGAACTTTAATAGCATCCCAGTCTTAGTCTGTAGGGTTCAGTATTGAGTTGGCCCACCCTTTGCAGCTACAACAGCTTCAACTCTTCTGGGAAGGCCGTCCACAAGGTTTAGGAGCGTGTCTATTGGAATGTTTGACCATTCTTCCAGAAGCGCATTTGTGAGGTCAGGTACTGATGTTGGACGAGAAGTCCTGGCTCTCAGTGTCCACTCTAATTCCTCCCAAAGGTGTTCTATCGGGTTGAGGTCAAGACTCTGTGCAGGCTAATAAAGTTCCTCCAACCCAAACTTGCTTATCCATGTCTTTATGGACCTTGCTTTGTGCACTGGTGTGCAGTCATGTTGGAACAGGAAGGGGCCATCCCCAAATATCAAAAATTTCTTGGTATGCTGATTCCTTAAGAGTTCCCTTCACTGGAACTAAAGGGCCAAGCCCAACCCCTGAAAACCCCACACCATAATCCCCCTCCACCAAACTTTACACTTGGCACAATGCAGTCAGGCAAGTGCCGTTCTCCTGGCAACCGCCAAACCCAGACACGTCCATCAGATTGCCAGACAGAGAAGCGTGATTCATCACTCCAGAGAATGAGTCTCCACTTCTCTAGAGTCCAGTGGTGGCGTGCTTTTTCCCTTCTGCATTCGACGCTTTGCATTGCACTTGGTGATGTAAGACGTGGATGCAGCTGCTTGGCCCATTCCATGAAGCTCTCTACGCACTGTTGTTTTGCCAATCTGATGGCCACACGAAGTTTGGAGGTCTGTAGCTATTGACTCTGCAGACAGTTGGTGACTTCTGCCCACTTTGCGCTTTAGTCATTTTACTTGGCCTACCACTTCCTGGCTGAGTTGCTGTTGTTCCCAGTTGCTTCCACTTTGTTATAATACCACTAACAGGTGTCTGTGGAATATTTAGTAGCAAGGAAATTTCACGGATGGACAACCAACCAATCACGGTACCACACTTGAATTCACTGAGCTCCTGAGAGCGACCCATTCTGTCACAGATGTTTGTAGAAGCAGTTTGCATGCCTAGGTGCTTGATTTTATACACCTGTGGCCATGGAGGTGATTGGAACACTTGGATCCAATGATTTGGAGGGGATTCCAATACTTTTGGCAATATAGAGTACCGTATTTTTCGCTCCATAAGACGCACTTTTTTCCCCCCAAAAGGAGGGGGAAAATGTGCCTGCGTCTTATGGAGCGAATCCCGACGCCCGAGACATGCAGTTTCGGGCGCCGGGCGAGTAGTAGGAGCCACTGCTCGTTCAATACGAGTGATCTAATGAGATCACTCGTATTAAAACCGAGCAGCGACGATCGAGATCACCATAGAGCAGACGAAGAACGGACTTTCTTCGTCTGCTCTGTGTGATCACTGAGACCGTGGCGCTGTAATCACAGCGCCACCTGTCTCAGCGGTCACTAACTGCAGCTTCTGTCACAGCTTCTGTCATAGAAGCTGTGTCAGAAGCTACAGTCTGTCGAGTGCTCCATAAGGCGCGCCGGACCTCCCTGCGCCCTATGGTCCGGTGCGTCTTATGGACCGCAAAATACGGTATATGGGTTTTGGAGTGCAGGATGTTTCTGTTTGACTGAAGTGGCCCTGAGCACCATATGGATGGAGCCAAAGAATATTCAGCCTTTATCTTATGCTTCCCTGGAGTGAACGAGTACTCATGTACTCTGTGTGGGTTGATTAAGTTCATTTTATCATTTGACTCTTGGAATGCCCCTTTTCCACCTTAAATAGCAATACTTGCTTACATCATTTAATGCAAATTTTGTTTAAGCGCTTAATTGTCAAAGCTGCTGTAACCGTTTAAATTCTAAAGCATTTCTCAATATACAAAGTTGCTTTTGACAACTTAGGCCCAATTATCAAGAACAAAGATAATTTGAATAGGCTTTTTTTTCCACAACTCCTTACAATGTATTAAAAGTGAGCTTTTGATTTTCAAATGATTTATTCATATCAAAGTTACTGGTAATTCAATAGAACACAGGATAAAAGAAATAAAGTGCTTAGAGGTGGTTTTGTTGACAATAGAATTCATTACTGTATCATTTGTCTTGGATTTATTGCTTACATTGAAGTGTTTGTAAAGAGTTTTCATGCTGAAATGTTTTCTGTTAACCAATGCAAACTCAAGGAGAAAGCCTGCACTGCAGCAGACAAGGAGGTTTGAACATATCTATTAATTTAGTAGGCAACGCAATTTTGTTGCAATGCAGATAAATATTATCTTCTGAAATATTGTTGGCATCTCTGTGACAACAAGGTGCTTTAGAGGGTTGATGTGTCAAAATTCATGACTAGGGCACGCCATAGGTTCCTTCTTGCACCAAAAGACCCTGCTACGCCACCTCCCCTCAATAACTAAAAACCCCCCAAATAACAGACCACACCATTGTTTGGTATAACTGGCTATAGCAGCCCTTTATTACAAAAACATCATAACGTAAACCAATATATCTAACATTAGATTAATGTAATCAACAATTAACTAAATTATGTGTGTGTCCATGCACACACGGCCACACCTCTATACCAATAATATATATATATAAATGCATGGACACACACATATGGCTGGAGGTCTGAGAAGGCCTCGTTACCCTAATGTCACCATCTCTGCATAACCACCATAGCCGCAAGACACCGACTCAGGGACAACCACCGTATTGTTGCAGAGACATTTTCCACCTCATACTGTACTGGTCAGCATGCCTGCTGACTCCGCCACAGCAACCAAGTGTGACACCTTACACTTGGGTGCTCCGCCACACCCGCAGAGCTCGCTGAATGCCATCCTGAAGGCCCAGGCACCACATGTCTGTGCCCACAGCATTCAAATGAACTCCATCCCCGCGCAAATATTGCGCGGTATCCTGCTCCAACTCTCGATGACGGATTACAAGACCCCCATTACGGACAAAAAAGCGGCCCACCTCCTTGTTAACCTTAATCCGTGCTTTGTTCAGCCGTTCCACCGACCTAGCCAAACGCCAGGAAGTGCGGCCCACAATCTCCGACCACACCATTAAGGTTCCTGGGAACGCTGAACGAAGCCGCAAAAAATCAAATTTTATATCGCGGATAAGCTCTCTCATGGAACGAAGGCCCAGATCGTTGCCGCCGACATGTAGGATCAAGACGTCCGGCGCCCTATCCAACCGCACAAACCGATGTACCTCCGGGACTACCCTGCTCCAGAGCATCCCCGGCATACCAATCCAGCGCACGTCCGCTGCGCTTCTGGAAACGGCCAGCTGTCTACCGTCTGGACGAACATCCGCCCGCCTGGCCCCCCAAAACACGTAGGAGTGCCCCAGTATCCAGACGAGGCACGGCCCACCACCTGTAAGGAACAATAACAAACGGAGTGCAACAAAAGGAAAAAAGACATAGACTATCACCTGTCAGGAAAAATAACAACGCAATGCAGCAAACGGAGCAGAAGGAAAACCAACCAAACCAACACAGTAGGCTAAACTAAGTGAGGGCGGACATACAAACGATATCGGTTAGACTCCCACCTCCCTATGCGTCGGAGGGCAGCCTCACCCAAACCCCACCTCGCCGCTTCCGTAGCAGCCCCAATGCGGAAAGAGTGGGAAGAGAAATGCTTGGCATCGACCCCCACGCCAGCAAGACAGGTTCTAAAAACAGAAATAAATTGAAATCGGGACAAAGCCGAGCCGTCGGCATGTAATAAAAATGATCCCTCAATTGACGGGCGAACCCCCAAAAATTCCTGAACCGCTTGTACTGCACACACTGGTGAACCACGCACCCGCTGTAACTCCACCCATGCCCCTTTTCAAAACTGATCGGTCTTAGACCGTCGAACTTACCCCTCCTTCTTGTTCCCATGTTCGCCCTGTCATGTTGTCCCTTCGCCTATTTCTTTTCTGTCATTAGCTCCGTGACTATCTGTGATTTAAAAGCTATACCAGTTTGGAGAAAGTCCTAATGAATTTAGTACTAATGAAGTCTCAAAAGGTTTGATTGCATACCTGTCATCCACATTTAAACAATTGTTTCCTTATATTAAAATCATTGGTGGTTTTTTTTTTTACTTATTTCACTCAGAGTGTCTCCTCAGTATGTCTGACGAAGTTTAGGAACATAAATCTGTACCATACAGTCTGTTCAGAAACAGACATAAGCCCACATAATTTTTCATGTCAATCAGACATTTAGAATAGATTTACTGACAAAATACAAGTCAGATCATTAAAGTCACCTTTATGCCGCCCATGCAGGGCTAATTAAAGGGTCGGTTAACACCCCTTAACCCTCTCCACATCATATGCTTTCCTTTCCCTGCTCGGTTCAGTCACCAATACCAGGATGAGAAAGTCCTGTGCAAGCTGCAAACAAACGCAAGGAGCTTACATGTGACAGCACTGGGCCAATTACAAGCTATTAGCACTGTCACATAGGAGATGGGAAAAGGGTTACATGGTTACCCATATCTCAATGTACTGTGGAGCTGTAACTATAACAAGAATGTTCCAATAAGGACACCTCCTCTGGTGACAACTGTTTTGAGAATGACATTTTCCTGAGATGTCCTCTTACTTTCTGTTGCTCCACAACATGTGTTGTATTATGACAGCTCATTCATTTTATTAGGCTCCCACCCTTTTTCTCCCATTTTATTAGGATGCCTAACCAGCCAGAAATTGTGCGTCCACCATCCTCTCCAGCACAGTGCACCTCAACGAACAGTAGTGTATTACCACACGTTGTGGTACGCAGCCATTCAAATTGAATAGCCCCACATTGCACCAGTGTTTGTTAATGCACATTGTGCTAACTTTGCACACTGGTGTGAATGAGCCCCTATTATTTCCAACACTGACACTAAAAGTAACAAATTTGGCTGTACATACACTGAAAGTTGAACTCTGGGAAAAAGAAAAATCCACCCTTTTAGTGGGGCTTGCCCCATACTGCAATGGTGATAATTGCTCATTTATGCCTAGTGTACCAAGGAAAAAGATCGTTCAGACAACAGCCAAGACTCACCTTTTCCATCCGAAGCTCAGGGTTGTGGGCGACCACTCAGCGTTCTCACGTACAATGCAGGGCTAGCCCTGCTTTGTACTTGATGTCGTCAGTGTTGGAAATACAACTACTTATGCTAATGTACCCTGTTTCCCTGAAAATAAGACCTACCCTGATAATAAGACCTAGAATTTTTTTGGGAAATTGCTAAAATATAAGAGCTACCCCGAAAATAAGACCTAGTTGTGACCATTCCCAGGGCCAGTGGTGGCATAAGGAGGAGCTTGAAGAGCCGCGGGAGAGGCAGGAGAGAATCAGTGGTGCCAACGAAGCCAGCGCTAGAGGAAGCAAGGCGGCAGCGGAGGGAGCAGAGCCGCATAAGCCGATGCCTCCTCTATAGCGCCGGCTCCTGTCACAGGCGGAGTGATACCAAATGTACTCCGCCTGTGAGGAATCTATAGTAAAAGCGCGCTCCGCTCATTCTGGCCAGTGATTGGTTAGCAAACTGCTCTTGGAAAGGTACGGCACCCCTGATCACCATATTTTTGTACATGAAGACACGTAGACTTTTCTACATGAATAAGTGTGGATTGTTGTGCATTAAAAAAAAAGACCTATCCCGAAAATAAGACTTAATGTGTTTTTTTGAGCCAAAAAGAAAATATAAGACAGTGTCTTATTTTCGGGGAAACACGGGGGTATTGTCTTTTTAGCACTAGATGGCGCTGTAATGCAAGTCTAGTCAATGCTTGTTTTTTATGTGCATACGTGTCTGTGATACACAGGAAGTTCTATCTGTATATATGTTTTCCTCACCGTGATCTTTATGTTTCCTGTCTGATGCTGTATTCCTATATTCTGATATAATGTCCTGCTAAGCAAGTCAATTTTAATTCAGAATTCGACAAGATCTCAAGATCTCAGTGCTTCATCTAAACATATAACCAACAGTCAGAGTGACTGTGATCTTTGGATTGGCTTACAGAAGAGGCTGTGGGATCTGGTTGCATAGTGTGAAAGGAGCCTGTGGTAGCAAAGGATTAGGAAAGTAAAAGTCCTTTTTAATGATACCGTAGGCATATACAAGCATTTAATTCCTGCAGTGTGGAGGGAACCTAACTGAAATGGAGGATTTTTATTTTTGCTGGAGCTCAGCTTTATATTCTAGATCCCATAAACTAGATTCTAAAGACCCTATATCTATATTATTTTAAGCGCCTGCAAATGTTTTATAACATTGAAGGGTAAGGTAGGATTTGGGGACTCTCTCTCTATCGCTGCTAGCTTTTATGAGACTACAAATCCCAGTATAATATTTACTTTCCACTTGCAAAGATATGCAAGTATTTGTAGATACTCTCAATGCACCCAGGTACCTAAGCAACGGGCCAGTGGTATAATCTTTGGCTAGCCAACGTTGGGGCCCAATGTAATTGGTAACAGACTCAGTGTTTGGTGTTCTCAGTAAGCAGAGGCCAGAGGAAGGAGATGTCCATCTGGGGCGTTTAGCACTGTCAGCAGATATCCTCTGGGGGGAAACCCGTTCAGGATATCTCCTTCCTCTAAAGTCAGCAATGGATCTGGTCATCCGCTACGGCATTTTCTCATCCCTGCCGATTTACAGCCCACGATCACCGCATCGCAGTATGGAGCTTCACCCGGTCAGCTCACTCGATCACTTGGCACTGGCAGGCTGTTGCGATCAGTCAGGTTCTCTGTTCAGCAGATGTACCAACCGGGACACACCCATGACATGTGGGTACAGTCCCAGCAAGTCACTGCATACAACAGCTCTGGCTTCACCATCGCTCTCCGTGCGGTGAATGAATGCAGAAAGGTCTCCTCTAGCCAGAGTACACTTCCCTATCCTCCCCCAGCACTCTGGGAAGTGTAGTCTAGAACATCTAGCCCAACAGGCATCTACCTGAGCAAAAGACTCCTTCCCCATAAGTCTCTGCTAGTAAAGCTCCAGTCAGCTGCAACATTAGAACAGTCTTAAAGGGACCTGCTCCACAACAGTGCTAAAGGAGCAATTCAAAATGTACTTTTTTGTTATTTATTAACTCAGTACAGTTTTCTGTTTTAGATTTAGAAGGAATCTTGGAAATTATGTTTTTTTGTGTGTGCACTGATAATGATTTTAGAGCATTTTTAGCAAAAATATTGTTTTGATAACATTTGTGAAACTGTCGGGGGACTGTTGCTAGACCTATAAAATTAGTTGCACCATATTTTTATTCTACTGGTCCTGTGCTAGAATAGTTTGGAGGGTCTTTTGCAATTGAAAATTAGAAAAAATAAAAGTGAACTATTGCATAGATACATTGTCTCGCCAGCTGAGGTCAAAAGTGTTAAGCAGGGCTTGGCAGCAAAGGGGCAGATTTTTTTTAATGTGCAAAAACATACAATGTGTTGAGATATTTAACCCTTTGCAAGGATAGACAGTGTATACATCTAGTTTAGCTCTAGTTTTAACTCCCCGGCCCCATCCATAACATTACACAGAAGGGGAAAGCTAAGTAAGATTTTCAGCAAGTAAAAGGATAAACAGCTATTTTTTTTAAAGTTATGCTATATAAATGGGAACATGTAACAACTATAAACTAATTGTTATCCAACTTTTGCTATGTAGCCCCCATCACCTTCTGTGAGGTGGCTACTAGACATTTAGGGGGTTATTCACAAAAAGGTGAAGAGTTTGGAGAAGTCAGGAGAAGTGAACAATCTAGGACAACATAGATGAACTGCAAAATGAGCTGAATTGGAGACTTTCTCAAAATCAGCTATTTTGGCCTAGATTGTTAACTTCTGTCTTCTCCAAACTCTTCACCCTTTTGTGAATAACCCCCTTAGTGATTGCCAGGGCTGTAGTCAGTCTGGTTGGATTATAGTGGCATTTATCTGGGTAATTCCAGGTGTCTAGCATTGACTGTAACCCCCTGGGTGGAGTGTGACTCTGCTATATTGTGGGACAGCCAATGAGAGGCACTGTAGTGTATGTACAGTACAGCAGCCAATCACTGGGTTTCTCTCAACCAGCCGTGCATGCTGGGATAGGGTACATATACTGGGGGGATTTGCCATGTGCTCAGACTAGTCTGGACCAGCCATGGATTAGGGCTGGGTGCTGACCAGCCACCCCTAGGCTAGGCCTGAGGGCTGGAGGTGAGCATAGGCTGGAGTGTGGGAAGTGTTTCCCTGAGGCCTCTATTATGAAGGAGGCCTGTGTTGCTGTCAGAGCAAGAGGACAAGAAAAATGGATGGCTTTTGAAGTTACCTGGAACTCAAAGGACTTCAGGGGCATGACTGGTGTCTCTCCTACTGAGGAATTATGCTCATCCCTGCTGAAGTGGATCTACACTGAGATGCTTAAAAGGTCTGGTGAGTCTGGAGTCTGTCTGTTACACCCTGGAAGCCTAGGATCCCATACCCTCTCTCCCCAGTGTGAAGATGTTTAATAAAAGTTCTTCAGCATTGCAATACTGGAGTGGACATCGGTTTGTGGGCACTAGAAGAGGGCGGTTAAATGCTACTGGGGCGGCTCAAGATCATACCCCTACACAGACTAGTGATGATGACCTGGATTAATCCAGCGTATCCTTCGGGAGTGAGAGCTACAGCATACACTTTCAATCACATCTACAATTTGGCCAAGCACTTTGTTTGGTCCCTGCTTTTTGTATACCAAGCCATATCTCCTCATTTTGTTAAACTACTCCTTGCGTCATTTATGACAAAGTCATTTTTTATCATCCAAACATTTTCTTACAGTGAAACTTTACATATAATGATAACTCTTCAGTTATCTTTGTAATGTAAGAAACAATGTATATTCATGTATTCTTTCACACATAGGACATAATGGTTTGCCATTTCTAGTGATGTCTTACATGAGCACCTTATTAAACATCTAAGGAAGGAATGCTATTTAAGCCACTAATAGCAAATACATTTCCTCTCTCATGTCATTGTCATTACCATGAAACACAGCCTGCCACACTTCTGCTTTTTTCACATGTGACAGTACATTAGAGAAGGCAGATAAAACAGATAATTATACCGGAAACACAGAGCCACAAATAACTCCACTTTGTATCTGCATAATGAAATAGTTTGTAACTATTATCTAAATTCTATTATGATTTGGTATTATTCATCTCAGGTAGAACAATTGGTTGCTTGCTTGCTCAGTTCTCATGGTAATCAAGAATGTCCTGCTTTGTTCTTTTAGGGCTTATTCACACTACTGCATTTTGGTAATGCACCTTACCTGTGTGTGTGTTGCGATGCAATGCTATTCATTCTGAGCGGCACCCTAACACCTTTCTAGCTGATGTGCGTTGCAGCATAGCAGTGCACTAGTTTGCATTGTGGTGTGCTGGGCTGCTAAAAATGCTACAAGCACCTTTGTAGTGCTTTCTGTTTCTATACGCAGTCCATTTAATTGAATGGGCTTCCTTGGTGCTAATGCACTGCGATAGTGTGAATGGGCTCTGAATAAGTGACATCTGAATGTAAGTAAATCTGATCCTTTTATTTCTCAGGGACAAATAATATTACATACTGCTTACTAGCTCCCCTTAACGCATTATCTCTAATGTAAGATACATAATAAATACAAAAAAGACAGTGAGTGGCTTATAATGAGAGATTTAATTAACTAGTGGTTATTTAAACTTCTTAAAAAAATAAAAGGCTATATGGCCTTAGGGTTCACCAAGTATTTCTACTCCATCCAACACCAGGTATAGCAAACCTCTAAAAATATCATTACAAATCACAATCATCTCCCCATAAAAACAAATTAAAGCTAAACTCATGAGTTAAATCTTAAAAATAGATTCAAGTACCTTAACTATTAACAAAAATGTTACTTATTTGTGCATCACTCAGCTGTATATCCTCATATCATCTCTAAATTGGTGCTGACACTGTCCTTCCTTCTGGAGGGTGGATACTTTTGTTCCCCATGGTCCCTGTGTGTGTAGTAAAGTAGTCATTGTTACAAGCTCGTTCCCATGATGGACTACAATCTCATGTTTAGTTTACTTATTTAGTTTAGTTAATCTGTATTGGGATTCAGAAATCAGGACAGCCTGGGACAGGGAGAAGTTCCTCGCCGTGTGCTAATTCCCAACTGACCAGGAAGAATTCTCCGCCCTCTCATCCTACTGTGAAGCCCCTCCTAGACCACCTATAACTCGGCCAATCAGGTAAGTGCCCCTTCCATTTTGAAGAAAAACCTTGACCTTGACCCCTCCTTCTTGTTCCCATGTTCGCCCTGTCATGTTGTCCCTTCGCCTATTTCTTTTCTGTCATTAGCTCCGTGACTATCTGTGATTTAAAAGCTATACCAGTTTGGAGAAAGTCCTAATGAATTTAGTACTAATGAAGTCTCAAAAGGTTTGATTGCATACCTGTCATCCACATTTAAACAATTGTTTCCTTATATTAAAATCATTGGTGGTTTTTTTTTTTACTTATTTCACTCAGAGTGTCTCCTCAGTATGTCTGACGAAGTTTAGGAACATAAATCTGTACCATACAGTCTGTTCAGAAACAGACATAAGCCCACATAATTTTTCATGTCAATCAGACATTTAGAATAGATTTACTGACAAAATACAAGTCAGATCATTAAAGTCACCTTTATGCCGCCCATGCAGGGCTAATTAAAGGGTCGGTTAACACCCCTTAACCCTCTCCACATCATATGCTTTCCTTTCCCTGCTCGGTTCAGTCACCAATACCAGGATGAGAAAGTCCTGTGCAAGCTGCAAACAAACGCAAGGAGCTTACATGTGACAGCACTGGGCCAATTACAAGCTATTAGCACTGTCACATAGGAGATGGGAAAAGGGTTACATGGTTACCCATATCTCAATGTACTGTGGAGCTGTAACTATAACAAGAATGTTCCAATAAGGACACCTCCTCTGGTGACAACTGTTTTGAGAATGACATTTTCCTGAGATGTCCTCTTACTTTCTGTTGCTCCACAACATGTGTTGTATTATGACAGCTCATTCATTTTATTAGGCTCCCACCCTTTTTCTCCCATTTTATTAGGATGCCTAACCAGCCAGAAATTGTGCGTCCACCATCCTCTCCAGCACAGTGCACCTCAACGAACAGTAGTGTATTACCACACGTTGTGGTACGCAGCCATTCAAATTGAATAGCCCCACATTGCACCAGTGTTTGTTAATGCACATTGTGCTAACTTTGCACACTGGTGTGAATGAGCCCCTATTATTTCCAACACTGACACTAAAAGTAACAAATTTGGCTGTACATACACTGAAAGTTGAACTCTGGGAAAAAGAAAAATCCACCCTTTTAGTGGGGCTTGCCCCATACTGCAATGGTGATAATTGCTCATTTATGCCTAGTGTACCAAGGAAAAAGATCGTTCAGACAACAGCCAAGACTCACCTTTTCCATCCGAAGCTCAGGGTTGTGGGCGACCACTCAGCGTTCTCACGTACAATGCAGGGCTAGCCCTGCTTTGTACTTGATGTCGTCAGTGTTGGAAATACAACTACTTATGCTAATGTACCCTGTTTCCCTGAAAATAAGACCTACCCTGATAATAAGACCTAGAATTTTTTTGGGAAATTGCTAAAATATAAGAGCTACCCCGAAAATAAGACCTAGTTGTGACCATTCCCAGGGCCAGTGGTGGCATAAGGAGGAGCTTGAAGAGCCGCGGGAGAGGCAGGAGAGAATCAGTGGTGCCAACGAAGCCAGCGCTAGAGGAAGCAAGGCGGCAGCGGAGGGAGCAGAGCCGCATAAGCCGATGCCTCCTCTATAGCGCCGGCTCCTGTCACAGGCGGAGTGATACCAAATGTACTCCGCCTGTGAGGAATCTATAGTAAAAGCGCGCTCCGCTCATTCTGGCCAGTGATTGGTTAGCAAACTGCTCTTGGAAAGGTACGGCACCCCTGATCACCATATTTTTGTACATGAAGACACGTAGACTTTTCTACATGAATAAGTGTGGATTGTTGTGCATTAAAAAAAAAGACCTATCCCGAAAATAAGACTTAATGTGTTTTTTTGAGCCAAAAAGAAAATATAAGACAGTGTCTTATTTTCGGGGAAACACGGGGGTATTGTCTTTTTAGCACTAGATGGCGCTGTAATGCAAGTCTAGTCAATGCTTGTTTTTTATGTGCATACGTGTCTGTGATACACAGGAAGTTCTATCTGTATATATGTTTTCCTCACCGTGATCTTTATGTTTCCTGTCTGATGCTGTATTCCTATATTCTGATATAATGTCCTGCTAAGCAAGTCAATTTTAATTCAGAATTCGACAAGATCTCAAGATCTCAGTGCTTCATCTAAACATATAACCAACAGTCAGAGTGACTGTGATCTTTGGATTGGCTTACAGAAGAGGCTGTGGGATCTGGTTGCATAGTGTGAAAGGAGCCTGTGGTAGCAAAGGATTAGGAAAGTAAAAGTCCTTTTTAATGATACCGTAGGCATATACAAGCATTTAATTCCTGCAGTGTGGAGGGAACCTAACTGAAATGGAGGATTTTTATTTTTGCTGGAGCTCAGCTTTATATTCTAGATCCCATAAACTAGATTCTAAAGACCCTATATCTATATTATTTTAAGCGCCTGCAAATGTTTTATAACATTGAAGGGTAAGGTAGGATTTGGGGACTCTCTCTCTATCGCTGCTAGCTTTTATGAGACTACAAATCCCAGTATAATATTTACTTTCCACTTGCAAAGATATGCAAGTATTTGTAGATACTCTCAATGCACCCAGGTACCTAAGCAACGGGCCAGTGGTATAATCTTTGGCTAGCCAACGTTGGGGCCCAATGTAATTGGTAACAGACTCAGTGTTTGGTGTTCTCAGTAAGCAGAGGCCAGAGGAAGGAGATGTCCATCTGGGGCGTTTAGCACTGTCAGCAGATATCCTCTGGGGGGAAACCCGTTCAGGATATCTCCTTCCTCTAAAGTCAGCAATGGATCTGGTCATCCGCTACGGCATTTTCTCATCCCTGCCGATTTACAGCCCACGATCACCGCATCGCAGTATGGAGCTTCACCCGGTCAGCTCACTCGATCACTTGGCACTGGCAGGCTGTTGCGATCAGTCAGGTTCTCTGTTCAGCAGATGTACCAACCGGGACACACCCATGACATGTGGGTACAGTCCCAGCAAGTCACTGCATACAACAGCTCTGGCTTCACCATCGCTCTCCGTGCGGTGAATGAATGCAGAAAGGTCTCCTCTAGCCAGAGTACACTTCCCTATCCTCCCCCAGCACTCTGGGAAGTGTAGTCTAGAACATCTAGCCCAACAGGCATCTACCTGAGCAAAAGACTCCTTCCCCATAAGTCTCTGCTAGTAAAGCTCCAGTCAGCTGCAACATTAGAACAGTCTTAAAGGGACCTGCTCCACAACAGTGCTAAAGGAGCAATTCAAAATGTACTTTTTTGTTATTTATTAACTCAGTACAGTTTTCTGTTTTAGATTTAGAAGGAATCTTGGAAATTATGTTTTTTTGTGTGTGCACTGATAATGATTTTAGAGCATTTTTAGCAAAAATATTGTTTTGATAACATTTGTGAAACTGTCGGGGGACTGTTGCTAGACCTATAAAATTAGTTGCACCATATTTTTATTCTACTGGTCCTGTGCTAGAATAGTTTGGAGGGTCTTTTGCAATTGAAAATTAGAAAAAATAAAAGTGAACTATTGCATAGATACATTGTCTCGCCAGCTGAGGTCAAAAGTGTTAAGCAGGGCTTGGCAGCAAAGGGGCAGATTTTTTTTAATGTGCAAAAACATACAATGTGTTGAGATATTTAACCCTTTGCAAGGATAGACAGTGTATACATCTAGTTTAGCTCTAGTTTTAACTCCCCGGCCCCATCCATAACATTACACAGAAGGGGAAAGCTAAGTAAGATTTTCAGCAAGTAAAAGGATAAACAGCTATTTTTTTTAAAGTTATGCTATATAAATGGGAACATGTAACAACTATAAACTAATTGTTATCCAACTTTTGCTATGTAGCCCCCATCACCTTCTGTGAGGTGGCTACTAGACATTTAGGGGGTTATTCACAAAAAGGTGAAGAGTTTGGAGAAGTCAGGAGAAGTGAACAATCTAGGACAACATAGATGAACTGCAAAATGAGCTGAATTGGAGACTTTCTCAAAATCAGCTATTTTGGCCTAGATTGTTAACTTCTGTCTTCTCCAAACTCTTCACCCTTTTGTGAATAACCCCCTTAGTGATTGCCAGGGCTGTAGTCAGTCTGGTTGGATTATAGTGGCATTTATCTGGGTAATTCCAGGTGTCTAGCATTGACTGTAACCCCCTGGGTGGAGTGTGACTCTGCTATATTGTGGGACAGCCAATGAGAGGCACTGTAGTGTATGTACAGTACAGCAGCCAATCACTGGGTTTCTCTCAACCAGCCGTGCATGCTGGGATAGGGTACATATACTGGGGGGATTTGCCATGTGCTCAGACTAGTCTGGACCAGCCATGGATTAGGGCTGGGTGCTGACCAGCCACCCCTAGGCTAGGCCTGAGGGCTGGAGGTGAGCATAGGCTGGAGTGTGGGAAGTGTTTCCCTGAGGCCTCTATTATGAAGGAGGCCTGTGTTGCTGTCAGAGCAAGAGGACAAGAAAAATGGATGGCTTTTGAAGTTACCTGGAACTCAAAGGACTTCAGGGGCATGACTGGTGTCTCTCCTACTGAGGAATTATGCTCATCCCTGCTGAAGTGGATCTACACTGAGATGCTTAAAAGGTCTGGTGAGTCTGGAGTCTGTCTGTTACACCCTGGAAGCCTAGGATCCCATACCCTCTCTCCCCAGTGTGAAGATGTTTAATAAAAGTTCTTCAGCATTGCAATACTGGAGTGGACATCGGTTTGTGGGCACTAGAAGAGGGCGGTTAAATGCTACTGGGGCGGCTCAAGATCATACCCCTACACAGACTAGTGATGATGACCTGGATTAATCCAGCGTATCCTTCGGGAGTGAGAGCTACAGCATACACTTTCAATCACATCTACAATTTGGCCAAGCACTTTGTTTGGTCCCTGCTTTTTGTATACCAAGCCATATCTCCTCATTTTGTTAAACTACTCCTTGCGTCATTTATGACAAAGTCATTTTTTATCATCCAAACATTTTCTTACAGTGAAACTTTACATATAATGATAACTCTTCAGTTATCTTTGTAATGTAAGAAACAATGTATATTCATGTATTCTTTCACACATAGGACATAATGGTTTGCCATTTCTAGTGATGTCTTACATGAGCACCTTATTAAACATCTAAGGAAGGAATGCTATTTAAGCCACTAATAGCAAATACATTTCCTCTCTCATGTCATTGTCATTACCATGAAACACAGCCTGCCACACTTCTGCTTTTTTCACATGTGACAGTACATTAGAGAAGGCAGATAAAACAGATAATTATACCGGAAACACAGAGCCACAAATAACTCCACTTTGTATCTGCATAATGAAATAGTTTGTAACTATTATCTAAATTCTATTATGATTTGGTATTATTCATCTCAGGTAGAACAATTGGTTGCTTGCTTGCTCAGTTCTCATGGTAATCAAGAATGTCCTGCTTTGTTCTTTTAGGGCTTATTCACACTACTGCATTTTGGTAATGCACCTTACCTGTGTGTGTGTTGCGATGCAATGCTATTCATTCTGAGCGGCACCCTAACACCTTTCTAGCTGATGTGCGTTGCAGCATAGCAGTGCACTAGTTTGCATTGTGGTGTGCTGGGCTGCTAAAAATGCTACAAGCACCTTTGTAGTGCTTTCTGTTTCTATACGCAGTCCATTTAATTGAATGGGCTTCCTTGGTGCTAATGCACTGCGATAGTGTGAATGGGCTCTGAATAAGTGACATCTGAATGTAAGTAAATCTGATCCTTTTATTTCTCAGGGACAAATAATATTACATACTGCTTACTAGCTCCCCTTAACGCATTATCTCTAATGTAAGATACATAATAAATACAAAAAAGACAGTGAGTGGCTTATAATGAGAGATTTAATTAACTAGTGGTTATTTAAACTTCTTAAAAAAATAAAAGGCTATATGGCCTTAGGGTTCACCAAGTATTTCTACTCCATCCAACACCAGGTATAGCAAACCTCTAAAAATATCATTACAAATCACAATCATCTCCCCATAAAAACAAATTAAAGCTAAACTCATGAGTTAAATCTTAAAAATAGATTCAAGTACCTTAACTATTAACAAAAATGTTACTTATTTGTGCATCACTCAGCTGTATATCCTCATATCATCTCTAAATTGGTGCTGACACTGTCCTTCCTTCTGGAGGGTGGATACTTTTGTTCCCCATGGTCCCTGTGTGTGTAGTAAAGTAGTCATTGTTACAAGCTCGTTCCCATGATGGACTACAATCTCATGTTTAGTTTACTTATTTAGTTTAGTTAATCTGTATTGGGATTGTAGTCCATCACGGGAACGAGCTTGGAGCGGCGACTACTTTACAACACACACAGGGACCATGGGGAACAAAAGTAGCCACCCTGCAGAAGGAAGGACAGTGTCAGTACCAATTCAGAGATGATTTGAGGATCTACAGCCGAGTAATACACAAATAAGATACATTTTTGTTAATAGTTAAGGTAATTAAGTGCATTTTTAAGATTGAACTCCTGAGTTTAGTGTCACTTTAAGGCTAACAGCTAAATACACAGATTTAATTCATATAATGGCAATTTCATCAAACTGTCCCTGATTTGGAGGGACTGTTCCTCTTTTGGAACCAAACCCCTCTGTCTCTCTTTCCTCCTCAGCTGTCCCTCTTTTTTTCCCATCTAATAGCCCTCTATATAAAATGTACTATATTATACTACCAAAAGTGTTCTACTACCCTAAAGGCTGCCATACATGGCTTTTTATTTTCTTGCTTTGACTGTGGGCTGAATTTGAGAAATTAGTTGTTTCCCCCATCCAAGTTAACAGCGTGGATGTAGGAATTTCCACTGCAGGCTATTGTATTTAGTCCCAACACATGCGGATGACTGAATGCAATAGCGATACCAAACAGTGACTTAATCTCATAGTATGCAGTCTCTGTTCAGCCAATCGTTTTCCACCTTTCTCTGTTAATTTTTTAATTGACTTTTGTCAAGCCAGGTGGTCCTTTCAGTTCATTCAACAGAATTGGTTGAAATTTGAGCCATCTATGGGGGCCTTAAATCTCTCATTCAACCTTTAAATTGTTGCATTTGTTATTCTGAAAATTCATAGGGGTCTATTCACAAAGCTGCCGAAGGATCTGGCCATAGCTTCGGCTGATCCTTCGGCTAGCTTCGGCCCCAGGACCCCTTCGGTTCAGTAGAACTGAAGGGGTGCTGTACGGGCTATTCACAATAGCTATTCACAATTCACATGCCGATGTACGGCTGAAATCAGCCGTACCAGCCTGGAGTGAATAGACGAACAGTGTTTGGCTCACTTCACTTCAGGTCGGTCATTCACTCAGCTGCCTACGGCAGCTGAGTGAATAGACCCCATAGTGGTAAAAAAACACTTACTTATGGGTTTAACCGATTATTATTATCTTTTTTTTTGGCATATGCATTATTTTGGGGCCTCTCAACTGGGGACAGGGCAGGGGTGTTTTATTTGTTTTCTACAAACCTTGAGCTAAAGTTGGTAAGCATGTAATGGGTTTTTATTTGTATTTCTGTTTATCCACTTCAGTAAGGAGTAATTATTCTAGTGCTAATTCCAAAGTGCTGTAACGCAAAGAAACCAAATAACATACACCTTGCTGAATTTAGACCAGTACAATGTGTAGTTTAATTAGTTGCAACATGCTATTAAGCATGACACTCAGCATTTAAGGAGGCTCTGTCACTTTGCCTCAAAAGGGCATTAAGTCATTTTAAAGCCCGCTGCCAACCCACTTATACTCCTTTTCACTGCACTCCCCCACTGCTCCTTTCTCTATTGTAGCCACTAATACCCTTGTCAGATGGTGTCAGAGCTTACACAGGGTTGATTATGCCACCCACTTCATCACGTGATCGTGTTTGAGCTTGGCGAATGGTCCCAAGCATTGCATCTTGGGAGGAAGTAACATGCTTTTCCATAGCCAAAAACTCTAAAGGTATATATAAATGGGTTGGGGATGGGCTTTTAAGAGACTGTCAAGTGACAGGATGTGCCTCTCCCTTCTCTTCTTGTTCTATGAGCTCTTCTTACATATACATTTATTAAAATACATAAGTATGAAAGTAATTGCACCCTTGATCCATAAAACAATATTTTGCAATAAATATTGGGAAATCCCAACTGAACACTACAGCAAGGACACACATACCAGTTTTATACTTCTACTTGTAAGCTTGAAGTGTTTCTTTAATTACTGTCTTTCTAATTCATTTTCTTCATAACCTGAAGTCATAAAATACTCTCTCAAGAGGTAAAAGATTATTATCTTTCTTAGGCATTACTGAAAAAAATATTCTACTGCTCAGGAAAGCATTAAATATATTGATACAAAAGTAATAAACAGTGGAGGTCAACTGCCTTATTTCAGCAAAGTCATATAAACAGCAGACTAGGTAAATCTTGCAGTTGGCATTTAAAGGGGGCCTGTCAAGATAGAAATATGGGAACTGGCATTGATGACTTGCTCTTGAAAGTACATGGCACAGGTACATGACTTCTGGAAATACATTTTTTATCATCATATGCCCAGACACTAGATAGACACATTTTGTTCCATGATGTCACTGATTCCCTATGTTGTAGAGTAAGGATAATGAAGACAGTCCTGGAGCATGCCCCTTCCAAAAAATCAAGTCCGCAATAGTAGCTTGCATATTCGTATCATGACAGGTTTCTTTTAAAGAGAATCTTTCACTACGCTTAATTAGAGCAAATTGAATAAAACATTTGCTGAAATTTGCCTTCAAAGCACTTCTCTGCCACTGTTGGAGTACTCAAAAAACACCTAGTGCTTCCAGGTAAGGAGAGTATGTCAACTTCTCCCCTTCCTTCCAAGATGCAGCTCTATTGCAAGACCACTGTCACATGAGGGATGGGAGGAAGTAATTAAACCTGCATAAGTTCTGATATCATCTGGTACAGAGCTTAGGCATGGTCTGGATTCTGAGGAGAAGTGTTGCAGAGGGCCTTAGTGATGGTGAGTATTAGTGGGTGGGACCTGTAATTTCATGAGAACCTGCTTTGCCATCAGGGATGAGGTTTGGGTTCAACTCCTGGAGAGTTTTGAGTGGTTTGGGGATCATGGTTCCAGTGAACTAAAGCAGTATTTCGCAAGGATGAATTCTTTATAACCATAATGCATGGCCTTTGAACCTTCGGCCGGCGCCCCCCCTTCACTTTTCGCCCGGGGCCCGCGCCCCTGCTGCACCCCCGGTTGTTACGCCACTGGTGCCAGCCCCCTCACTATAAAATTGTGGTGTCAAGAAGCCAATACTAGTCTGTGCGGCCGATGTTTTATATGCGGTTGCCTGCATCTGCGCATGTGCATGAGCAAAGTCTGGCTCACAGAATTGTGCACAGCCATGTGCCTCTGTGCAGGTCTGTGCATGTTTGTGCGCATGCTCATTGGCATGCACACAGAAATGTGCACGCACTTATTACAAGCTGTGGTGTCAAAGGGGCTATTTAAGGTTGTGATATCCAAGCCTCCATCGCTGAGTGATCAACAGCCTTCCTGTATTTTTCTCATCCTGCATCTGATTGATCATCCGTTATCGACCTTGCTTGTTTGACTCATCTCGCTACTCTGTGTTCCTGTGACCCAGGCTTGTTCCTAACTACCACTTCTGCCTGCCGCTTGATACTTCTATGTCTGCATGTTACTGACCCTTGCTTGTTCCTGACACTGCTCCTGTTTGTCCCCTGGTACTGCTCTGCCCGCCTGTTGATGACCCAGTTAGTGTGACTACAGCTCTCCTGCAATCTTCAGTGCTCAGTTCCTTGTTTGCCTGATAAACGGCAAGAGCCAAGGGCTCCCGTGATGAGCAGGAGGTGTATGATCAGGTGGAAGCCACGAATTAGAGAGGAGGAAACTACTGACCGAGAGGCAGAACAATGGAGATAAATAATTTTGTCCTAGGGTAGGAGCAGCTTGCAGAGGATTGGAGGGAGAAATTGTACTAATCTATCTGGTGGCACTGTCCCACAGGTTTAGGCCATTGCTGTCCCCAGGGGAAGTGCACAGAGCTTTGCAGTGCTGGTCTTTTTTAACATATCTACTAACAACACTGCAGCCTCTGCATGCAGCATATCAGCCATCATAAAAGTACCAGCCATTTGGATACCACATGCATGAGGAGACACATGACTCTGCTCGGTGGGAGAAGCACCTCAATGAGAAATGTCAGCAGCAAAAAAGCCTGCACTCCCCTTTCTGTTCTTTCCTTACTTTCCATATACTGTATCTCTTCACAAGATTCTCCTGTTGCATCGTCCACATCTGTAGCCTCTAGTGACAGGGAGAGATGTCTCACAAGGTGTTTCAGAAGCTTAGGAAACACCACATTAAGCAGGGAATAGAGTCATTTGGCCATGCTGAGAAGAGTCAAGTGATACCAGAATACACTGTTGCTGATTTATGTTTAGACAAATTGTACTGTTCCATATCACAACAAACAGCTAACAGTAACAAACAGTATGGTACTTTCTTTGCTTTGTTAAATTCCCCTCATGGAAGTGCCTAGCTTCCAATGCTCTTTTTTGGCATACCTTGCCTATTAGTCTTGAAAATGGGCAGAATTCAGCATTATGATTTGCTTTCCTCCTTGTAGACTTGAAAGGGGTTTGATGCTGTTTTGTATACTGTACTTCAAGTAAAATGTGACAATCCCCCTGCAGATTGAACCCAGGAAGAGTTGATCATCCCTATTTCCCATGAATATTTGAAATGACAAAATATCTTTAAATGCTGGAGCTCTGTATCTTTTGTGCATCAAATAAACTTTAATTTCTGTTCTGCAGCATGTTGTTGTGTTAAGAATGTATCTACAATTGCCATATGTTGTTTTATTGCTTAATACAAAATAATCTACATACATCTTCTTGTTTGTGTCATTTTGCACCTGTTCAAATTCCTGTAAAAAAAGCATTTTTTATGTTTCTTCTATGACAGAGTTTGAGTGGCACCTGCCAGTAATTATCTAAAATGTCTCCATCAAATTACCATGGACCAAGTAAGGTTGCATGTACAATTTGAAGCCACATGGAATATTGCTTAATGGGTTTGCTGATTTTTTTTATAATTTTCAATTAGTTTACCATGAGTGCAAGATGAATCCTGTAGGTTTGAGATTCAGGGTCCTGAAGAATTAAGGTGAAGATTCTACTAGGGTGATTTTTTAAATTATAATGTATGCATGGCCTTCAAAATATGACCAGCAGGATTAGAAGAGCCAACAGGGGGGCTTTTAGTTAAGCCATCACTCACTATAAAGGTGGAGAGGCACACAGTTTAGTGTGTAACACCCCCCTGACCCCAAATGCATGTGGTAATTCCAGGGGCAAAGAGCGCTGACTATTCACTCTCAGGGGTGGATCCTTAGCAGCATTGTGGGATGGGAACAGTGGATTGGGCACCAGTCACGTTAAGTACTTTTTCAATACCTTATTGTAGAACAACCAAAACTGGGAGAGAGGGTATAAGGCTACTGACATCAATGGACAAAAATAGACTCTAAACTCACCAATCACTTCCAGCTTCCACACTGCAGGAAAACTTTAGTTAGGATGTACTTGAGATCTTCCCTGGGAGAGACACCAGACTTATTCCTGAGATCCATGCCATCCTGGCTTTCCTGGCACCAGCAGTCAAAGGGCTCCTCTAATTGCCCTTCCCATATAGTTCCAGACCCCACCTGGGTCCATATCTGGCCTCCTGCAGTATTGAGGCCTAGCCAGCTTCTCCAACCTTGCACTCCCAACCCCAGGCTAGGCCCAGGGTGGTGTGCCCTGAGTATATGGCAATTCCTGAGTATTTATGAACTTTCCCAGCATGCACCACTGGCCATGGAACTCCTAGTGATTGGCTGGTGAGGCCTAAACACTCCCAGTGTTCTCCGATTGGCTGCCACACTCTGTAGCAGGGTCACACCCCACTACAGGTAGGTGAAGACAATAGCAGAACACCTAGGAATGACCAAATGACTACAAATTAGCCAGACCGATTACAGTGCTAGCAACACTAAATTTAAAGAACCACTCCACTTACAGTAAAGGGGCTACATGTGTAATTGTAAAATTTTGCATTCCCCATCACTTTCCATTTTGGTAACAGTAGTCACAAGGACAAATAATGAGGGCGAATCTAGTGGAGATACAAACATTAATGCAAATTTGACAGGGTTCTAACCCTCCATCTCTCTATTCAAACCCTAAAAAAAAGTTTTCGCTTTAACGTTTTAAAAGATATTTTTAAATAATGTTTATATAATATCTGTGTTTTACAGATAAACATTTAATACAGGAGTCATCCTTCACACAGGAATCAAAAAGCCAGTAAACAAATATCTGCCATAGAACATCAGTAAAAAAAATAAAAATTCGAAAACAATAGGGAAAAATAAACAGACTTTTCAGATTAAGAGAACAATTGCATATAATACAATATTGCAGTACATTTATTTCTATAATGCATTATTCTGTTATCTAAACCAGCTATGTTTAAACTATCAAAATGAATTTCTCAGCTTAAGTAAAGATAACAAAAATCATATGGCTATGTTCCAAGGTCTCTTTCCTTAGAAATATAATAGGATTTGTTTATACAGTATATATCTAATTTATTCAGCACTTTCTACATGTAGTGAAATGTACTAATAGAATACATTAATTGGCAAAGCATCTGATGAAAACAGCTAACCGCCAATGTTACAAAATGTCGAGCTTATGTCAAGCTTTTCTCAGTTTTGGATGAAGTGGAAAACGTTTAGACTCTCTTTTGCATTTTCATTGCTATCTCTGCACCTATTCAGTAGACTTATTCATGCATTCTGTGTAAAGGAAAGCTATATAGGGGATTTACCAAAAAATACCAGATATGGCAATATAATCACAAAATATGGTATAGCAAAAAGAGAGTGTTCTACTCCAATCTGAAGGTGCCAGGGAAATAATGGTCTAGTAGTTTAAAGATGCTTTATTCGATTGTTCACCTTTAACTGTTGTAATGCTTTTGACTATACGTAAGTCTGATTGGTCCATCAGTGCATGGGGAACCAATATCTTGTGATACGTAATGATTTGCAGCTGTTCAATCAAGGACTGTCAGTCCATTTTGATGCTTTTACATACTGCCTTATTTATAAATATATTTTTGTTTACTCTTTTATTGAATAAAAAGGTTTTACCTGCACCAGGAAAGGCGCCCGGTTGTTTTTTGTTTTTCTATACAGCCTACTGGACTCCCTGACTGGAACAGGGCAGCCTCTACTGGATGCGCAGTGAGGGGTTCTGGCTTATGTATGGTCTTCCTGGCACTGGTCGGTGTATCACACATAATGATTTCTGGTTTATGACTAGATTCTTTTCTTTTTTAGTCTGGCATCAAACACCCTAACATAGGTCCAAACGTCTTCTATCCCTACCGAAGAAAATTGATTTTATTGCTGTCTGTGCCCCTGTTGGAGAGGTTTTCCCTCCATTCCTTTCTCTGTGACAGAACAGGAAGTGAGGGCAAATCTTCAATGGTGGGATTCAGACAGCTTGGGGGACCTGGGAAATTGCTTAGTCCCCCACCTTCCCCCCAAAAGCACTAATCGTGATGATGAGTAATGAATGTTGCAAAACATGAAACATGATTTACGAAAGTGATTTAGTAAACATAATTTACTAAAGTGATTTACAGGAAGTGAGGGCAAATCTTCAATGATGGGATTCAGACAGCTTAGGGGACCTGGGAAATTGATTAACTAAAAAACACTGTATAATATATATACACATCTAAGACCCCTTTTCTTCCTGTCACAGATTGAAAGATGAGACACTTCACTCATTTTAACTAAAGAGAGGTTACAAGACATGCAAAAGCAAGCACCAGCACATGAGAAAAGATAGCTGGCACAACAAAGGGGGGCACACAAGAACAGGGCACATACATCAGCATTGAGAGTAAGCCGATCCTCCCCAAATCATTGTATAGGTATACAGTATTATTGAGCCATGGGCAAAGCCATGTCTCAAGAGGAGGGCTGGTACAGATAAATGAAAGAGTGTTCACAGCATATGGCTTTGTGCACTACTAAAAAAGTTTTTTGTGTGACATGCACCACATGTGCCAAATTCCACGCACAGGGGGGGGCTGAAACCCCAACAGGTCGGTTCTCACAAACCTCCATCCACACCAACGGCAGAACTAATAGCCCTGACACAAGCATGTATATTAGGTACAGGCAAGAAGGTAACAATATACACAGATAGTCAGTATGCCTTCTCCACAACACATACTTTTGCTGCACAATGGAAAAGGAGGGGGGTGGTAACAGCTACAGGCAAACCAGTCAAACACAAACAGTTACTAATTGATTTATTACAAAGTATACTTCTGCCTGCAAAGCTGGCAATCTGTAAATGTACAGCAAACACTACTGGACAGGATGAGGTTTCTATATGAAACAGGAAGGCAGATGAAGCAGCCAAACAGGCTGCCCAAGGCAGACCACAGACTATATGCCTAAAAGAGGCATTAGCTATAACACATGACATTTTGAAAGAAATGCAAGGTAATGCCCCTCACACTGAACAACAACAGTGGGCGCGCAAGGGGTACACACAGGACAATGAAGGAATATGGCAAGGTGATAAACCAGTGCTTCCCAGGTCCCTCTACAGATTAGCAGCTTTGGTGACACATGGTATCACACATGTGTCAACAGGAGGGATGGTCCAGACCATTCTGAGCAGGTTTGAAGCACCGGGGATACAAACTTACTTTAAAAAAATTTGTACACAATGTTCTACTTGTGCTGCTATCAACCCTGGTAAGTCCCTAAAGGTCCCCAAGGGTACATTCCCACAACCAAGATACCCTTTCCAGAATATTTGTATGGACTTTATCGAATTAACACCGGCGGAAGGTAAGAAATACTGTCTGGTTATTGTGGATATGTTCTCTAAATGGGTAGAAGCTTTCCCCCACAACCAAGGCTGACAGTATTACAGTAGCAAAGTGCCTAGCCAGGGAAATTATACCAAGGTTCGGGATCCCAGAAAAGGTATATAGTGACAATGGATCACATTTTGTCAATGAGGTAATAGAAAACCTTACCCAAAGTCTTAAAATACAAGCAAAACATCATTGTTCCTATCACCCACAATCAGCAGGCCTAGTAGAACGCCATAACGGCATTCTAAAGAATAAACTGTAAGACAAAACAAAAAGAGGGGCGCCTTTTCCTAGTGCAGATCAATTTTTATTTTTCAATTAAAATGGAGATAGATAAACGAATGGATACTCACAGAAGTGGTAAAATCACAAGCATTAAAAACGATGTGAGGACTGAACCGAAATGGTAGCAATGACAGTCTATCAGCTGTGTTCAGTGTGCAGATCGGTATACAGCCGTGTCAACGCGTTTCCGGGGCACACCCCCTTCGTCAGGACATAGCCTCAGTCTCGTCCACACCAAGAATATGAAGGGAGACAAAGCCCCTGATTGGGTGCAGCTCGATGGGGTGGATGGGAGGTATCCAAATGGGGAATGGGCGGGCTACAAAAACCGAGTGGAGTATTTACACTGTCAGTGTCCCTGTCGGAATGTAAATACTCCACTCGGTTTTTCGCAGCTCCGATTGGCTGGGAGTCCGAGATGACTAGCCAACCAAAAAGACCAGATTCTAATGAGGCCAATGTAGCCCCGCCCATTCCCCATTTGGACTGACTATACATGATAACCTCTGGCGCTTCTATATTTAATACTATTACTAAAGAATAATCTGGCTAAACTCCAATTTGAAACAGGAAAAAATTGGATATGGGGACTACCTGCTGCATTACTTAGTATGAGAACTACAATAAATAAAACAGGATTAAGCCCGTCTGAAATACTGTATGGCAGACAATTTAGAATACCTGACCTTGATGTTTCAGACAAAGATCTGGAGGAGTGGGAATTAGCAGAATACTTACGAGCAGCACTAGAGACCAGAGCAAAGTATCAGAGACCCCCATATATAACTACAGAGACAGACCACGTGCCCCCCCCCCCCCCCCACTACATTTACTACATCGGAATGTAATTGCACAATTTTATTTGTTTTTTCTATTTCTAGCGTTTTCGTTACAGGCCGCATAAGGTATGAAGACAATCACGTATATGCAGTGGATAATGATAAGTATTTCGCACAATGGGCAAATGTATGGTGGACTACTGACCCACACGGGTGGGAGACGTCCAGTGCGGCAATCCCACCTGATGATATAGAGCTATACAAGTCAATTACATTTTCAAAAACCAAAACAGGACAGATTGTGGTCACTTTAAAAAATCCCAAACAGACACACACACACACACATATAAAATGGGAATAACTGTCAATGGGGAGGACCCTTGGGCTATGTTCTATATAAAAATAACGCCACCTATTAGTAATAATAGTAATGTCACGAACACCCCTGTCACACCCAGTACCGAGAACACCATACAAGGCCATGAACTAACCACAGAGGATCTCTGGGCCATTGAAACGAGTTATACAAATAGGAACGAATGGTTACAATGGGTAAATTATACTACTAGACAAGCTAACAAAACTGATTGTATTGTGTGTACAGGAGCAAGACCAAATCTAGCTACATTGCCCATCCCAAACGAAGTAAATGTCACCTGTCTGTTAAAGATTATGCAAGGAGACAAAGGTAGAATTATAGGGAAAATATATGAACATGGTAAGAAAACATCCACTAGAAGTAAAAGATCGAGCCCCCAAGGAAGTTTTGATAATAGAGTTTATATTGATGCCATAGGAGTCCCCAGAGGAGTCCCTGATGAATTTAAGGCAAGAAATCAAATCTCAGCAGGATTTGAATCCCTAATCCCCATGGTAACAATTAATAAAAATATAGACTGGAGTAACTATATATATTACAATCAGCAACGATTTGTTAACTATACCAGAGATGCAGTCAAGGGCCTCGCTGAACAGCTGGACGCCACGTCACTGGTAGCATGGCAGAATAGAATGGCTTTGGATATGCTTTTAGCAGAGAAAGGTGGAGCCTGCGCCATGTTTGGAACCTCATGTTGCACGTACATCCCCAACAACACTGCACCTGATGGCAGCGTCTCTCGAGCATTGAAGGGCTTACAGATGCTATCATTGGAGTTGGCAGAAAATAGTGGGATCACCAATCCGTGGACCTCCTGGATGGAAGGTATGTTCGGGCGCTGGGCAGCACACATAACCTCGTTTTTAATAGCCATTGTAGGGATCCTATCAGTACTGGTTTGTCTTGGCTGCTGCATTGTACCATGCATGAAGGGACTGGTATCTCGGGCAGTTGACAAGGCTACTGCTGACGCTATGTATCAGCTGATCCCACAAACTGAACCATATGACGAAGCAAATACATCCATATGACACACATAGTCCCTTATCTTGATAAATTTATATGAAAACCCGTCAGGGAGAATATACATTTTTTTTTTTTAATCAATATTTCTTTATTAAGCATTTTCAATTTACAGAAAGAAGAATGCATAACATAGCACAATTGCGTACATTTCGAAAATAACTTGTATATTGGTACAGTATAGTATATAACATTGCTATACTAAGTAAGGTGTGCTCGTTCTAGCGCCTCTATGGAATCTAAAGGGGTAGCTATAGTAGGTTGAGCAACAGGACGGTTCAGAATCTTTGAAGATGAGTCATGAAGAAAGAAAGGATAGTTAGAAGAGGACGGTAAACACTAACTAAAACACACTAATAGACAAAGACAGTAGTCACAATGAACAATATGTATTTTGAAGCCACATTTTCCAATTTTTGTAAAAAGTGTGGTACCGATGATTTTTATAAGCAAACATTCTCTCATAAGAACATTGTAGGTTTATTAAATGTATGAGTTCCGAGAAATTCGGAGGTGAAGATGAGCACCAATGCCTGGCAATGGAAACGGTTGCTGCATAGAGGATGTGAGTGACAATGGTCCTAGCTGAGGGAGGAATTATATCTATGTCAATGTGTAAAAGTGCAAAGGTGATAGATGGGTCAATTGGATTGGTTGTAAATTGTGAGATGAGATGAAAAATTTGATTCCAAAATGAGCGAAGTGATTTGCAAAACCAGAAAATATGAGGGAGGGATCCTATTTCACCACACATTCTCCAGCACAGTGGTGAGTTCTGATTCGAAAATTTAGATAATTTATAAGGAGTATGGTACCATCTATTAACTATTTTATAGAAGTTCTCCCAGTGTGTAGCACACACGGATGTGCAGTAAGAAACTTGGAACGCTTTTTTCCATTGGGATTCTGATATGAGAATATACATTTTGATGCTGTAAACATTTTAATGTTCAACAGGAGGGAAATGTGGAATTAATATTTGCTTAAGTGAACCAATTAATATGTTTAAATTTGTATATAACTAACGTGTGTGTTTTCTCAAGTTAAACCAAGCTTTCGAAACTGCAAGATCAGCTTAACTACAACGTTACAGGCTTCCTGCATACTGATTGAGCAGACGTACACGGAAAAACAGCATTAAGGAAATCCTCCTCGCCTCATGACTGAAGTGACTCAACACAGGATGTACTAAGGAACTATATAAAACATCGGGATAGGAAAGGGGGGGGTTGAGACTCTTACAAGACTGAGTGAGGAACAGTTCCAAAACTCTTCATGGTCTGTATTGAGTTTCCCGTGCACGAATAAAGCATTTGTTAATCTTTTCAAATATACCATCGCCTCGTCTCGATATATGCTGAGATTCCATCAACATTACTCTGTAATGAGGATTTATATGAAGGAACATTCAGGGAGTTCGATTTATTATTATATAGGATGATGTTTTGCACCTTTAGGCGATGAAAATTCTGTGTCTGTTTTTTATCTACATATGAATTTCAACCCTTTTGATTCACTGATATTAATACACATTTTTGTATAGGGGCGGGGGTGGGGAAGATAGCGTGGTGTTTTTTAGTTAATCAATTTTCAGTTGAGAGAATATGGGTCTTCTGAATTATTCACTGCAGCTCATTTGGTCTATTGAGGAATAACAGGCGAGATAGCACGGTATTTTTAAAGTTTTTTGACCTAGGAAATTGCTTAGTTCCCCACCTTCCCCCAAAAGCATTAATCTTGATGATGAGTAATTAATGCTGCAAAATATGAAACATGCTTTACTAAAGTGAAGCTAAGTGAACAATAGCAATATGACAACTGCCATTGGTGACTGGTTTTGGAAGCTACAGGTTCTGAGGCATACTTATTCTTCCTTCACTACTTGGTGAGACCCATGCAGAACAAGTACTTGTGCATATTTGGTACTCCAATATACTGTGTTACTGGCTGCATGCTGGTTATGGGTTAGTGAACAGAAAAGCAAAGATAAGGATGACAACCTTGGAATTTGAACCTTCAAAAACAAGTCTGCAGTGACCACTCCCATATTTCCATATTTCTATTCTGAAAGACTCGCTTTAAAGCAGCCTGGGAGCTAGTCACAGTCATTGTAGGCTGACAATAGAGTTAAGTGCAAGTTTGAAAGCTCTCCAAGGGCTAATTGATTTTTTCTTTAGTGATGAAAGTTAATCTCCCACCTTTTTTGTGTGTCTAGTTTTGTTTAACGAACTGGCACAGAATGTGTATGTACATTGAACCAGGTAGGAATGCCATCCACTGCTTGTGCCAAGTCCTTTTGAGAACGTAATTAGTTAATGGACCGTTTTGAAGGTATCGTAGCCCCTGCATGTTCCTCTTCACTCTACAAAGAATATATACTGTGTCATGTTAATTCACTAGAACAGTCTTAGTTTGCACTGAAGCCAAGTGATGCCATTCAGACCGGTATATTGTACAACATTCAGCAAAAAGGTGTTAGTAGTAATCAGATGTTATTCTAAGATATATGTGACACACATATGTACACCATGCATAATGGAAATATAAATAGATTGTTGAAATAACATGATATTTATTTCTGACAATAATAATAATATAGATCAAGTCATACTTGTTAATTACATTAAAAAACGTGTTAAACTCAGGGATGTATTTACCATAATGGAATGTGTAGAAAGGTGGTGATTAATTCACCTGATATAGGTGGTCTTTGACAGTACCAAAGGGCCATGCATACTGTAAAATGTAGTGCATGTGTTGCATTTTCAGGGGAAAATGGTCAGAAACTGAACATATGTCAGGAACGCAGGCTGTTCCGGGATCTGAGACCAGCGCGGGGACGGCCCCGTCATCGGCATCTCGTTGCTAGGCGACGGGCGGCCGTTCCTCAGCGCTCCACCTCTCCTTCATCCAGTCAGCATGATGCGACAGACGAGGCCCGGCGGCGTCCCGTTGCTAGGAGATGCTCGGGTCGGGTCTCGTCTCCAGCTCCGCCCCCAACAATTGCCTCTGCCTATTTAAACCTAGGCTGAACACTTGCTCGACGTTCTAGCAAAATAGTACGTCGAGCAAGCTATTTAGGACCCCCGCATCTTGAGCAGAAACCCCTGTGACCATCCACTGGACCCTGTGCACGGGACCTCGGGAGCCCATCGATCCAGCACCCAGGGAAACTCCAGCACCAAGGAACAGCTGCACTTCCCCTGACTGGACTTCCTTACACTGTACGTCGTCAGTCACGAAGGGGTTAAACAGCAAGTATTCCTTAGCCATACTGTATACAGGGGAAGTGTTGGTGCTGCCACCTTGTGGGGAAAACTCATATCACGTCTGCCCTGGTACTTTGATATCAGTTCCAATATTGCTGCATAGCCATATAGATGTTGTCACCTGCATGATACGTATACAGGGCTCAGTGAAGTTAACTAGCTCTCTCCTCAACCCTGCTGCACCATATACCCTGGACTGTTACTTTCCTCACCCATATTAGAATGACCTAAAAGTTCGGCCTCCTAGTGAAGCAACTAAGGCATCGAACTACAACTCCCAACACGGCCCCAATGCTGTACAATTGAGGGAGTGCATATACAAAATGTATCCAATTAAATACTCCCAGGATAAATGGTGTATGATGTGTAAGGGCTTCCGACTTCACTCACTGAATTAAAGTGTGACCGTGAACCTCCCACCTGAACCATTTCCACTTACCTCCGCAGCTGAGATCCTACATACACCATCGTGCTCGCAGGAATCGTTACAACATAGTACTGTAGATGGTCAGAGACTGCAGGCACGATCCATCACATGGTTAAAGGCTGCAAACATTCTACAGGCATGGTTGGGCACTAGAGACATGCAGCAGGAGGCAGTCAGAAGCTAGGGAAATGTTCCAAGAGACTGGATACTAAAGCTTGGCCACCTCTGGCTGAAAGAGAACTGTAGCAAAAAGAGGTACTAGGTATGAACTTTAGGTTTGGGTCGACTATGAGTTCAACCCAAACCTAGCCTATTCACAGTTCTGCGAATAGGTGAATAAACTAGCCAGATTTGAACAGTTCGCCCACCCACCGGAACCTCATTTATTCACTTAGCAGCGGTATCACCATCACCCCTGGTGACCAAATATGGTGAACTGCCATTTGCAACAGGAGTGGGAGTGGAAAAGTGATGCAGTAAATTGCCGGGCATTGCTCATCATCATTGACGCTGGATTTCCATTGAAGAATCATGTGACAAATTTGTAAAGACTTTTTTATGGATAATTTTTTTTTAATAAAGGACTTTTTTGTATGGTGTGGTTGTTTTTATTTACCTATTTTACTATGTACCTCATACTCATTCAGATAGCGGGTTGAATATTTTGGGGGCTCCCTTATTATAAAAAGGTGCTTCCAGATTCTGATAAGTGGCCCCTCACCCCCACATCCTCCCAGCCAGCGATGTAGGGATGAGGCCCTTGTTAGTCATGTGAGATTCGTTTTTTTCTGATTTGTTATTCGTACAGATTTTTGGAAATTCTTACATTCAGATGCATCTAAATTTCCGAATAACAGAAATAACGAACATTTCGGATGCATCTAAATGTACGAATTTTCGTAAATTCATACAAATTTCAATTTGAATTTTCGTTTCTGCGAACTGTAAAAAAAATTGCAATGTTTTTCCTTTTCTCTATCACTGTGCTGCATTGAATATATGTTCGCAATTAACGGATATTCATCTGAATCGCGAACCAAATTAGTTTTGTTTCAAATTTATTTGGGTCCAAAAGTCAAACAAGTTTTTTGCTGGCTTACATGTCTACTTACATGCATTGTGTTTCTGAGCAGCTGGTTCCAAGTCTCTCAGATCAGCTACCCTGAACTTCCTGTCGAGTACAAGATCACAAAGGAAAAAATGGACTCCAGTAACTGTTCATCTACTAGCTTGGAGAAGGGAGGAAAGGGGGCCATAGGGGAGGGGAGTAGCTTGATTTGCTGTGACTGTGTGTTTGTGAACACACACACAGCTTATTAGTACACATAAGGGTGGCTCCATAGAACTTTGCTTGAGAAAGGAGCCAACATAAAACATGATATGGGTGCCAGTGCTCAGGTTACCAGCTGATTCTGTAGAAAAGTAAAACTTTTCAACATCAAGAACTATTGTAAGCATTTGAAATAGCTTAAAACCCTTTCGAATTTAATATAATTGTAACTTTATCAGTATCATAAATCAATGTATACGTAAATGTTCTTGGTCACATACAAATATATAAAAAAAATAATAATAAAAGCCTTACAAAGTGCAAATGTATCATGTTTCATAATGGTCTTGAATAACCATATGCTTAGAAATTCGACAGCCAAAAGTGCATATAAATTTAACTATTGGCTCATGTTCTTTTCCCTTTACCATGAATGTATCCTAAATCTTAGAGTAATCTAAGTGGCTACTAAATTCTACATTAATTAACTTGTCCATGTTGCAACAAATAACATTTATAAATCTAAAACCTAAAATCAATGAATGTAGTGTGCCAAAAAGAGCATTTTGATTATGATTTGTACACGTTATCAAGAAGTCTATCTGCTGTCAAACTATAAAAGTTGAACTGCAGCTTTAAGAATGCATATACTGTATACTTACATTGGTCCAGCTTGGCAGAAAAAAAATGATTCCTGGCTGGGCCATGGGGATTGTGTAATACACAGTAGTATCCACAGCTACTGGACCACTGTAACTGTACGGTATATGCATGAAGTTTCCTCTTACTCCCTTGAGACCTCCAGTACTTATTTAAAAATACCTATATTATAGAAGATAAACTTGATGTTTACCTTTAAAAGGAGCAAGAAATAAAAGTTAAAACTTACTGGGTGGAACTTATCAAAACTGGAGCAGACAAAATCTGGAGCAGTTGTGCATGGTAACCAATCAGCTTCTCTCTTCAGTTTGATCAGGTAAGATTTGAAAATGAAAGAGAGAAGCTGATTTGTTGCCATGCACAGCAGCTCCTGATTTTGTCTGCCCCAGTTTTGATAAATTCCCTTCACTGAATATAATTTTATGGAATGGTCGCCACACAGTAAAAGTTTAAAAAGTGTTTGGCTGCCTTCTGTTACTCGACTGCTATTATGTATATGTCCTACATAGAGAGGTTGATCACAATGTGTTCGGCTCACTTCACTTCTGATCGGTCATTCACTCGGCTGCCCTTTGGCAGAATAGTGAATAGACCCCTATATTGCCAAAAGTATTGGGACACCCGTTCAAATCATTGGTTTCAGGTGTTCCAATCACCTCCATGGCCACAGGTGTATAAAATCAAGCACCTTGGCATGCAGACTGCTTCTACAAACATTTGTGACAGAATGGGTGGCTCTCAGGTGCTCAGTGAATTCAAGCATGGTACCGTGATAGGTTGCCACCTGTGCAATAAGTCCATCCGTGAAATTTCCTTGCTACTAAATTTTCTACAGTCACCTGTTAATGGTATTATAACAAAGTGGAGGCAACTGGGAACAACAGCAACTCAGCCATAAAGTGGTGGGCCACGTAAAATGACAGAGCGGGGTCAGCACATGCTGAAGAGCACAGTGTGCAGAAGTCACCAACTATCTCAGAGTCAATAGCTACAGACCTTCAAACTTCATATGTCCTTCAGATTGGCACAACAATAGTGCATAGAGAGCTTCATGGAATGGGTTTCCATGGCCGAGCAGCTGCATCCAAGTCTTATATCACCAAGTGCAATGTAAAGTGTGGGATGCAGTGGTGTAAAGCACGCCACCACTGGACTCTAGAGAAGTGGAGACGTGTTCTCTGGAGTGACGAATCACACTTCACTGTCTGGCAATCCAATGGACGTGTCTGGGTTTGGCAGTTGCCAGAAGAACGGTACTTGCCTGACTGCATTATGCCCAGTGTAAAGTTTGGTGGAGGCGGATTATGCTGTGTGGTTGTTTTTCAGGGGTTGGGCTTGGTCCCTTAGTTCCATTTAAGGGAACTCTTAAGGCATCAGCATACCAAGACATTTTGGACAATTTCATGCTCCCAACTTTGTGGGAACAGTTTGGGAATGGCCCCTTTCTATTTCAGCATGACTGTGCACCAGTGCACAAAGCAAGGTCCATAAAGGCATGGATGAGCGAGTTTAGGGTGGAGGAACTTGACTGGCCAGCACATAATCCTAACCTCAACCTGATAGAATACCTTTGGGAGGAATTAGAGCGGAGACTGTGAGCCAGACCTTCTCGTCCAACTTCAGTACCTGACCTCACAAATGCGCTTCTGGAAGAATGGTCAAACATTCCTATAGACACACTCCTAAACCTTGTGGACGCCTTCCCAGAGTTGAAGCTGTTATAGCTGCAAAGGGTGGCTCAACTCAATATTGAACACTACGGATTATGACTGGAATGACATTAAAGTTCATGTGCGTGTAAAGGCAGGCGCCCCAATACTTTTGGCAATATAGTGTATCTTTAATAAAGAGCTACAAGTTAATAAGGGCAGTTTAGGGCCAGGACCCAGCATCATGGCTTCTATAAACTTGTAATATTTTATATGACCTTTTATGTGTTTTATGTGAGATGGTTCCTACTCTGCTTCCTGTGGCTCATCTGTTTTCCATGTACATCTTTCTGTATTCCTAATTGCATCACTTGTTCTTTTATAGATAACGTACTTAGGTTATTTTCAATGATAATTTAGAATAAGGAAATCAGCTGAAGATGTTGTGACCCATCTGTTCTGTTTGAATCATAATACAGCTTGAAACCAGCTTAGAATACTGCATATAAAAGATACCCTTGAATCAACCAAATTTTAAAGGCTAAGCAGAATTATTTTTTTAATTCAAAAATTGGTACACTAGAACAATCAAATATAAATTTGTAATTTTTTCAAATGGATCTATAGTTACAAGTACAACCCTTCCACCCTCCTAATCAATATGTAATAAATACTGTAATAATAGACATCACTTGCAGGCATCATTGCCCTAGCGTGGCATACCCAGCTATCCCCTGAAAAGTTATGCATGTTCCAGCCAAGTTTTAGAGAACAATGGCCCTATACATATAGACTAACTTGATTTGCCCAAGTTTCTTTCATAGCTTTACAATGTGCAATACAATTTCTGCTAGTATTCTTACCTACTAAGAACTATAGAACTAAGTTCTGTTATAAAATGTTGTTTTTTTTGCAGCAGGGTTTCATTCTTGTAGCTTCATATTTCTTTTGTATTAAAAATTGGTGTTAATGAATCATCACTCAGTTAGCTAGAATGCAAGAAGTCATCTGCTGCAGGCACTAATGGGACACACCATATTGTAAAAGCCATCATTTTAGTGCACATTCTAAACCAAAAGAGTCTCTTATATTACCTCCATCGCATTGGTGCCTTACAAAACTGTCTGTTCTCTTTGCAAACCCATAGAAAATGCAGCAGTTTAGTACCAGGAAGTAGAGATAAATGGGATCACAGCAGCTAGCCGTGCTGGAATGCACTGTAAGGCTCCATTCACACTTGAGCGGCTCTCCGCGTGTATTCGGCAGTGCGGATACGCTCTAAATACAAAAAACAATGCACTTCAATGTGCATCGTTCACACCATTATGGGAACCCTGCGGCACAAAACTATTTAATAGCCGCAAACGAGTGGCATAATCACGTTCTGAAAAACATTAGCATTTTCATCCTGCACGGAAAACCGTCTGGGAACCATAAATGCTATGTGTGAATGCAGCCACAGTGGTGTGAACAAGCCCTGAAGGCATGGAGGCCAGTCCAGCAGCTTGTTGCAAACAGTAGTGTGTTTACTGGTGCTATTTGCAAATATTTACAATTTAACATAGTGTGGTACAGTGCTCAAAATATAAAAAAAAATCAAACTTCAAAACCTAATCATGTCCCGACACTAATTTTACACAGTCCTGAATAACAGACCAAACTGGCCTAATGCTTGTCAGCCACATAAATGCACAGACATTTCAATTGCCACAAACCTTAGCTCATGCAGACTCCCTGCCTGCTCCTCAGGCTACAGAAACATGTCTGCATGCATGCTCTGGTCTTATAAATAAATTTACCTGGCTGCTTTATTGCAACCAGAGACTGGTGTATTCCTGGGTTGGATTAGATGCTTTTGAATGTATATGAAGGAAGCCTGGGTGATGTATAGGCCCGAGAAAGGACTTCTCCAGGCTTGCTGTGAGACATTCTGCTACAGTGTCTCAAAGTACAAAAAAACATTGTGAAAAGCAGAGATTACAAACTAAAAGACACATGTACCTACTGGTTGTAGAGGGTAGCAGAAACCTTAATCTGAAAAAAAATTTGGGAGACTTAATTAAGGTTTTGTTTAGTGTTTTTTTTTTTTGTTTTTTTTTTTGTTTTGTTTTTTTACTCCCATTAGTGTATCAGGAAATGCTACATGAGTAGTGTTTATGCATAAGATGATTCACACCGTGCACAAGAAGCACATGCTTTTTTAATGGTTTGAGATACTCAATAAGGTCCCCTCTCAAGGTCCTGTTTTCTAAAGAGAACAAGTTTAGTTTCCAGAGGCGATCTTCGTAACTCGGGCCTTCCATCCCCTTTATTAATATTACAGCCCTTCTCTGAACTCTCTCAAGTTCATGGAAGTCTTTCCTGAGGGTTGGTGACCAAAACCAAACCGCAAACTCAAGATGAGGCCACACCAGTGACTTGTGGTACAATTGTGTGTTTATTCCTTTCCAAAATCCCACTTTTAAAGCTGGTTCTTTAGAGACAGATTCCGGGCTTCCAAACAATCCACTTGCTCACATCTCATGCACATCTCTTCCTTTCCTCACCCCTACTTTCTCTGGCACTACTACCTGTTGTATTCTCAAACACACATGGCCTCATTGATAAACCAAAGCTGTTAAGCAGTCAACTGCCCTTATATACTGTATCTATGGTAAGTATACAGGAAGGTCGAGCTCATCTGCAATGAAAAGTAGAGCCCTCTTGCATTCAGATGTCCATGTGGATCCATTTAACCAATTTGATGGCTCACTTTTTTGGGACCCAGAACAACAGAATAGCCTGCAAATGCAGTATGCCCATCTTTGGGTGCCCTTGGAAAAACAGTTTGTGCTGCTAATATAGGGTACTGTAAGATACTTACCCGTCCACGATCTCAGAGCAGCGTCCGGCGCCGCCCACTTCCTCGGCGTCACGCTGCTCCTCCTCAACTGTCAGAATGTAGCCGCAGGATTTGAAATGGTCGGCGTCTTAGTAAACGCTGACCATTACCCCTGTCGGTTGTCTCCTTCGTTTGCAGAATGTGAGTCTGCTCTCCCCTCACACTGACAGCTCTCCTCGTAGCTCTGCCTCCCCCACATGGTGAACGATCCCACATGTCAATGTGGCAGGCTTTGATCCCAGTATAGCCGGACACCGTCTGCCTTCAATCCTCCCACTAAATCCTCTACTGCTTGTTCCCAACTGCTGGAATTTTTCACCCTTGTCTTCAGACTCCTGAACTTCTTAAAGGGTTGGTGTAGCTCACGACAAAGAGTACCTGTATACGCTCGCCAGTGACTACAAAGAATCCACTTGTGCTTCCAGGACTCTCTCTCAGTCGAACATTGGAGGGTACCCTAGAGCTGGCAACACAACCAACTGCAATTGTCCTTAACAATTTCCTTTCTAAGAACTCTTCTCAGATGTTACATTGCATAGACAGAGCCGAAAGACATTGGGGTTGATTTACTAACCTCACAAACACGCC